>NC_055958.1:17053571-17073571 GCF_018492685.1 Alosa sapidissima
AGGCATACACACACATGCATACACACACAGGCATACACACACAGGCATACACACACATGCATACACACACAGGCATACACACAGGCATATACACACAGGCATATACACTGTCTCTCCAGGCGCTTGTCAGCGAAAATAAAGCTTTCCTCCTGTCTGTCTTTTCTTTCGTTTGTTCTTTCTTCCCTTCTTTCTTTCTTTCTTTCTTTCTTTCTTTCTTTCTTTCTTTATTTCTTTATTTCTTAACGCTCCCCATTGAATCGTTTAAATTCCAAGGTCTCCTCCTTGACACACAGTGTCTGATTGAGGGCTTATGAAAAGCAAAGACTGTCAAACTAGTCTTAAATGACCCCTTTATAAAGGAAATGTAAGGAAACATTTATAACATTCTTCAAAGACAATCTTTAGAATCCTTAAACCCTCATTTATACATTTACAGCAAACTACCATCTTCCAGTTATTCACAGATATTTTTGATTTGTGATTTTTTTTTTAGCTGGCCATGCACACTCAAAAAATGTGTGAAAAGGATTAGTGAAAAAAAAATACAAATAATCGTCAAATTCTCCATATCGCATGTTTTTCTATGAATGTACTTATACCAAATTGAGCCTTTCTTCCAGAGTATTCCATTCACTCATTTAGAGAAACATGGCTGTAGGCATTTAGTGGTGTCTGAAGGAGCTATTTAGTATTTACTCACTCCACGTCGAAGTGAACATTAAAACCTCTTAATTTGCTATGAGTCAACAAAAAAGAAAACTTTCTCCAAGATTGACATTTGCCCGTTCCAAATGTACTTGATACAGTACTTCACTGAGTGGAACTGTCTTCAAACGAGTCAGAGGAGGACGCCCACACTGTTGCTGACAGGAGGAAGAGGCATGATGTAGTAGAGACTGCCGGCGACTCCACTGTAGGGGGAGAGCAGGGCCATTTGTTAAACACCACTGAATCACAGACAGTCTGAAAAAGTCATTAAAGAACAAAAGGACAGGGCCAACTGGAGGAGGAAAGAATGCAATACTTTGATGGAGCAAATAATTGTGTATTTTTGTGTCTGCTCTTAATGCCCTTTATGCGATTGTACAGTATGTGTGTGTGTTGTGTGTGTGTGTGTGTGTGTGTGTGTGTGTGTGTGTGTGTGTGTGTGTGTGTAAGAGAGAGAGAGAGAGAGAGAGAGAGAGAAAGAGAGAGAGAGAATGTTTATGAGAAAGCAGCCTTGAGAAGGAACATAATAAGTCTGTAATTTATTGTTGTACACATGGTTGTCATCTCTGGAAAGACCAAGGAGTTTGCTTGTATCCAACAAAATATGCAGACCATTTGAAACAGCCAATTGCTTCAAGTGGATCCACAGAAACAAAACAAAAGACCACTCGGCCTACCTCACAAGTCGGTGCAAATGGAGTTTGTTTATCGATGCACTTATTTTCGTTATTTGTTTTCTACTTGTGTTTTGAGGTAAAATTTAGGTCATGCTGAATCGACTCCCTCTGAGAAAATCCATAAAATTGTATCTCAGCTCTCAGCTAAGCTAACATATTTTCATAAACACATTTTTTATGTGCATACCATCAGTGGCTTGTAGTGAAAATCACCTGCTTAGCATGAAATAAGCCTTGATTATGTGTCTCATAATAGTCATGTTATAGTTGGATGTAAATCTGGGTAACTCTTAAATAACTCTATGGCATATGATGTGACTGTTCCTCATCTCGCTCCAGTGCCCCAGACTTTACTAGTTTCTTGAGGTCAGAGCCACAAACCCAAGACATTTTTTTTTCGTTTTTCGCTTTGGCTGTCGTTTCAACATTTCAAGTAACAAAATATTCAAATTAATTTCCAAATCGTTCCTTTGAAGATATCTCAGTTACCATTTACCCTAATGATATCATATCATTTCCCCACTAACCTCCATGATAAGAGTCTTATTAATTTATGATAGTAGATTAGTTATTAGTAAACCACATAAAAATTAATTACTCATTCATCATAAAACCCTCAGGGCCACACGGTGTGATAGCCATACCTTTATGGGTGGTTTAAAAAGCCATGAAAACACAATTGCAGTCACAAGGAAGCGAGTACTCTGAACCCTTAACAGGGTCTGTAACCACACAGGGGAAATAAAAGCTGTCTGTAGCCCACCCATCGGCGCCTGGCGTTGGCGCTCTCAGCCGACCGAGGCTGCTCAGCAGCGGCCAGGTCAGCCAGGTCCCCCTGTCTGCACGGCGAGGCTTCACAGCGAGACCCCCCGAAAGCCTCCGAACCCACAGAGGCACGCAGACTAAACAACACAGCGCAAAACAAGAAAACAAACGGCAGAGAGCCGTCGCGGAGAAAGACAGAAAGAGAGAGAGAGAGAGAAAGAGAGACACTCCTGTGTGCCACAGGTCAGCAGAGAGAAAGCTGAGATTGTTATCAAACAACACTAGAGGAGAGGAGGGCCGAAGTGAGGTGTATACAAACTTGATGTATACACACACCCTCTCCCACACACACACTCCAAACTGTCCTGGAATGGAGAAGGGGAAAAAAGGTTTAATTTGAAGTCCTCAAGTGCTCTACCTCTTTGTTTCTCCCCACACCCCACTCTTACACACACACACACACACAGGGACAAACGCGGGTGCACACGTACACGCTAGGTCCCACTCACACAAATAGACAAGGAAAAAAAGCCCAAATCTCAAATGAACACTTTTTGTTTTTTAAAATAAGCGTTTATGTTAAATGAATAATTTCTGGCTTAAATTATACATTTTTTCCTCTGTGGTTCACGACCAAAATTACACAGAGTCCTAGCTATTTTCTCCCTGTTTGAATTGTGTCCCGCATAGCTCTCTCCCAGCGCTATACTTAAGCCGTTCCTTTGGTACCACTGGCGTTCCTTAATTAGCCTGGCCAGTAATTAGCTGGGCGATATTGTTTATTTCAATTATAAAGGTCTGGGTGCTTTTATAGACAAGTATGGTCAGACCTGTACTTTTTAAGGCCTCAGATGGTGAACAGCGGTGACAGTTTACTGTAAGAATGCATTGTTGCCCGGCCGCTCTTGATAGCGAGCCATGTAAGGTCAGATAGCCTGACACGGCAGGTCACACACTAACATTCCGGAATGTTACATGCGCAATTAAGTTTAAGTGCCATTGTGTTAGCGCACTAAACGAGTGTCAGACATGCTTTGGTGAAAACTGTGACATGATAATGTCCCTTGAATGAATAGCATTTTAAACGACTGAAATTTGACAAGAAATCGTGCTACTTTTTGGGATAAGAAAAGAATTCCAACCTGCGAGTCTAAATTTACCAATGATTGTGATTTGATAATAATGCTCTCAGATAGTTTTGAAATAGCTAGACATGATATGAGAAAAATAATTCTCATACTGGATATGTGGATTGGGGGGGGGGGGGGGTGGTGGTAAGGGTAGGTGGGGTGTTTTGAGGGGGCTCAAACCTCCTGTTTGTCCTCCTCCCAGCCAGATATGCCTGTTCATGGTGAGGTTTCATCCCTCATCACTGGTCTGCACCTCATCACAGGCTTTTACACGCCTAATGACAGGGTCTGCACCGCACGCTGAAGAACGGCCCCTTGGCCACTCTTTAAATCTTCAGCTTTTTTACATCATCCCCGTGACAGGAGAGGACCATAATTGGCCAGCGCTGTCCCCGCGCCACACCTCGGGTTCCCAGCGCACGTAAATGCGCTGGGGTTCGGGGAGATTGGTCATGACAGTGTAGAGATCTGTGGTCACTCTGACTCATGCACTCACTGGGTTTCCCCACCCGTTCCACACACACACACACACACACACACACACACACACACACACACACACACACACACACACACACACACACACACACGCACACACCTTCCCCTAAGTTTGTGTGGCACAGGAACGGAATACACAGGAATGGCCATGCAGCATTTGTGTGTTTGTTGAAATACTGCATATACTGCACATGTACATACATACAGTATGATAGTGTGCACATTTGAGTTTATTATGAATATGTGTGTGTTTGTGTGTGTGTGTGTTTGCATGTGTGTTTTCAAGTGTACTTGGGGACATTTACTTGTATGGTTTCTGTGTGTGAGAGGATACATATGTACAAGTGTGTGTGTGTGTGTGTGTGTGTATGTGAGTCTATGAGGGAGTATGAGCACATGCATGTGTCTGAGTGTATGGTGTATGTGTGTGTGTGTGTGTGTGTGTGTGTGTGGATGGGTACACAAATAACCAAGCCAAGCCACCAGCCAGCCACATGAAAGGGCAGTATCGGGAAGAGGAATTTTAATGTGCTAGTGGGAACAATAGTTGTTCCTGCACAAAAAAAGACACAAAAGGCCGGCTCCAGCGGAGTTAAAAATGATTCATTAATGAATTTACCACAGTTTCAGTGTATGTGAGTGAAATACAGACTAACACATCACATCATTACAAAGCCATGGAGTCCATGGGATATGGACTCTGCCTACATATGGAGTCATTCAGGCCTGTTGAGTTTATTAAGTCGGTCAGTGAGGCCCAAATTGGTAGGCATGTAGAATGTCATTTTGAATGTTGTGAAAGTCTGACTATTTGTGCCTGTGTGTGAGACTCTGTTTGGTGCTGATTAAGACACGTTTTGGTTGGTGGACAAGCTGGCTACTGGGCCTCTCTCTCTCTCTCTCTCTCTCTCTCCCTCCCTCTCTTTTTCTCTCTCTCTCTCTCTCTCTCGCTGTCTCTTGGAACGTAGTGGTCAGTGTGGCCCCCTTGTATCCCATAAGTCCTTTGGACGGAGCCCTGTCTGTGGCTGCGTGCGTTCAGCATTGCACAACCAGACAATGAGGAAACCAGACATGCCCCCTCGAATCATGGCTAACCATGCAACATAAACACAGACATTGTGAACACACATATACACACACATACACACACAGAGGCAGAGAGACAGCCGCCGTGAAGAGAAGAGAGAGAGAGAGAGAGAGAGAGAGAGAGAGAGAGAGAGAGAGGAGTGGCTAGAATACTCAAATTGTCTTCATCTGTCTGAATAGTTTTTCCTGTCTTCTTTAGAGCTAAGGGGGGTCTGCCTCTGGAAATAGTACAGAATTACACATGCAAAGAAAGAAATTACAAGACTTTGGAAAGACATCACAAAGACTTCATTTTTGACATAATAACAGGCACACTGGCCCTCCGAGCAGCGCTGAGCAGTAGGTCACAGGGAGGCCCCTACTGGGAAAATCCTCCCCGAGATCCCGCATGCTGCTTGGGCTTTTTAGGAGTTCGGCTTGAATTGATGAAACGGAAAATAATTACCATATTATGGGGGAATAGGTTTATTCCATGGTCAGGAAAAGTTCAGTAGAAAGTTGTTGAGTTTGAGCTGAAGAATGTGATGAATCATATTGTGTATTTTTTTGTGTGGTTTCTTTAAAAAAAACAATCACAGTGCAGATCTATACCAAGGATCAGATAGCATAGGCAAACAGAGTCAGACTTTGATTTTTTTCCTGTTTTGTTTTCTAACCTGACTTTCCAAACAGAGAAGGCCGTGCCTCACCTTCAGTCCTTCACCTTCAGACACACACACAAACTCTTATCCAAGCTTTGTCACCCTGCGCACTGTAGCCAGCCAGTGATGCCTGACACATGAAAGGGTGGAACCTGCAGTCCGTGACATTAGTTAGACAGATGCGGGGAGAAGGAGGAAAGGATTCAAAGTTAGCCTGGGTCTAATTTAGAGTGTAGTAATGGGATTACCATTGTTTAGATTTCCCAGCACCAGTCTGTAAGAGGGCCCATGTGTTTGTGTGTGCCAGAGTCGGTGGGAGTTTCTTGGTGGGGTGTGATGGGGGAGCAAAGTGTGCGATGAGCCTTTTATTTTATTTTTATGTGTTTTTTTCCACCTTGCTATTTGTGTCCCCATGGAGGTTGTTTTTGCTCATAGATTTTTTTGTTTGTTCATGTGTGCGGTTGTGTGAATGTTTGTGTTTGTTGGGGTGTGTTTATATATGTATATGTTTGTTCTTTTGTGTGGGTGGATGTGGCTTGCTTTTTGTGTGTGTGTGTGTGTGTGTGTGTGTGTGTGTGTGTGTGTGTGTGTGTGTGTGTGTTTTTGCGTGCCAATGAAAGTGTGCTTGTTTATGTGTGGCGTGCCTTCAAAAAACAGCGGGTTAAATAATTCAAGTGCTAGAGGGTCCAGTTGACATGTATGCGCACCTCTTAACAATGCCTGCAACATCTGGAAATAAATAGAGCGCGTTCAATGAGTTACCCAGCTCATACATATTTGATGGGTACTGGTGGCTCCCCCGAAACCTCCGAGATCCTTTATCTGATGGCATGCCACCTCTGCCCCCCCCATGTCCTTTCCCTTAGATGAGCACGCGTCAACACAGCCTCAATCAAGTGTTAGCAAGAGTGAGACTTCACACTCTGCCGTGAAGTTGCAATGACTCCAAGATTGGAGGAGGTGTGCTCACAAAAATGTTGGACACATTTGTGATGAGGGTGTGACGAGAGTGTTGGACCTGAAAGGAAAGGTTTTGAGGCGGCCTCACATCCTTGCTCACCGGTCTACTGTCGTATTGATGGCAGTGTTTGGGATTCATCTGGCCCTGTTGTTAAGACCAGCTCTGTTTGTTGGCCATCTCCATGGCACCTGTGAAAAACAAACTTTTTTTCCGGCCCCACCCATCTCTGTTCTGATTGGTTCTGATGTTTTGATTTGTCTGCTAGTGTAGACTTTTATAGTGCATTTACTTTAATTCAACTGACACTGACCACTATAATATAACTTACATCAGCGAGCCAGAATGAAATTCTGTGTCAAGGCCATAGGTAGATTGCTGTGCACAAGAGTGCAAGCGCCAAGTGTCGTCTGCGCTGGAGCCCTGCAGGCGATTCTCCATAGGCCTTGCAACATGACACTACGAGGCATTTATAGCCAGTCAATTTGGGTTCATCAAACAATCATTGACATGCTTTTATGGCCAACCATTAATCGTGACGTCACCACTGTCTGTCCTTGTTGTCGATTGTCTGTTGTATGTGTGTGTGTGTGTGTGTGTGTGTGTGTTTGACCGTGTGTGTGTGTGTGTGTGTGTATTAGTGTGTTGAGGGGTGGGGTTTTTGTGGGTGTTTTGCACGTCTCCCTGCTGTAAAATGGCCTGACCGCACCCCTGGGAGTTAAGCTGAGTGGGATGGACGCTTGGCTGCCTGCGTGTCAGGTGTCTCTTCCACTGATAAGACTTTAATAGATAAGAGGCTTATCATTGGGTCTGTTGTCCCCACCTCCCCCTGACTAGTTTATGGTCAGGGATGAACTGTTCAAGGGACAGAGAGAAAGAGAGAGAGAGAGATATCTATTGTTTAAGTTCTCATTCACAGATAACTCCATCATCTGGCCCTTATCGTCTAAATTTTGATTTGAATAGTGCGTCAGGGCCACACATGAACATATTTGTTCAGCACAGGAACTTGGTACTATCTGTTTTTTTTATGTCTCTTTGAACATCTTTCTTTCTGTTTGGCGTGTGTTCACGCGCTGCTGGGATGGAGGCCTCTCCCCGTCTCTCCTCCTTCATTCAGATGCTTGTGCAGGGTTGGATGAATGGGATGAATGGGCTTCCTTGCAGCTGTGTGTGTGTGTGTGTGTGTGTGTGTGTGCGTGTGTGTGTGTGTGTGTGTGTTTGTGTGTGTGTCTGTGTGTGTATGTGTGTGTATGTGTGTCTGTGTGTCTGTGTGCGTGTGTGTGTGTGTGTGATGAGGTCTGGGCACTGGACTCATGATGTAATGGAATCACAGATCGAGTTAGGAAAGACGCAGGAGACACAAATTGGGGATAATGAAGTTCTCTCCCTTAGCTGTTCTCTCTCTCTCTCTCTCTCTCTCTCTCTCTCACTCTTTCACTCTCTCATTCATTGTCATTTCCTCCCTCTCCTTCTCTCCCTTTCTCTCTCTCCTAATCTACTTTGTATTTGGTGCTTCCCTGTCTTGCCTTGTTTATTTATGTCTCTTCCTTTCCTCTCCTCGGTCATCAATGAAGTTCCCCCTCTTATTTTCCTTCTCAATTTCCTTCTCTCTACCTCTTTCATACCATTCTGTTCCTCCCTCCCTTCCTTTCTATCCCTCTTCCTCTCTCCAAACCTATTTCATATATGATAATATTCCATTCCCTTTTCTGTCTGTGTATCTCTCTTCCCTGCTCATTAATTCTCTGCCCCCCCCCCCCGTAGGCATTATAAAGGTGGGCCGCTGGAACCCCCTCCCCATACACTACCTGACGGACGCCCCTGAGGCCACTGTGGCCGACATGCTACTGGACGTCTACCACATGGTCACGCTGCGCATTCAGCTGCAGAGGTCAGTGTCCTTGCTGACAGCCACCGGAAAGTAGTAACCAAAGATTCTAGAACAGAGCTCCGCTCTAGAATCTTTAGTAGTAACCCACAACTTCACTCATCACATCAGTTAAAGCCATTGCCACATTTTCCAAATTATTGTGTTTAAACATTTGGAAAGGTCAGAGGTCAGTGTCCCCGCTGGCAGGCACTGGGTAGTAACGTTGGTACAGTGTAACCCACAATCGCGCATATCAGTTAATAGTTAATGCAGACCCCCCATTGGTGACTTTATGTATAAAAATACAGTCTAATAATATGCACTTAATTACCCTTTATAAATTCTACTTGATGGTAGCAGAATCATATGAGTACTGGTATAGATGTGTAAAGGTACTAGAAATGCTGATGCTATTAGTCTATTAGTCCAAGTATGACCATGAGGCAACACATTTTTCCCCCAACATAAAAGGCATGTAGTACTTTATCTTAGATCAATATGACATTTAGCTTCACTTCCACTTCCATCGTTCACTGGCGTGCAGTTCAGGTCAGCTGTAGTCTTTGACTAGGTGAGCAACACTAAAGTGGCACTAGGTTGGCATGGCGCCAGGCAGGCAGAATAGAGTGCAGCACTTTTATCTGAGATCCTCAAAGCGCCCTTTCATGGCCACTGATTGCAGTTTACCCGCGAGTCACGGGCAGAGAGATAAACAACGGGGCATCAGATGAGAGGGGGATGGCTGCACGTTATTGTGTTGCCACATGTCATCTATGTGTGTTTACCTTCGGCGACATGACGGGCATACACACCGGTTTACTTAACGTGGGGGGTGGGGGGGGGTTGCTGAGTACCAAGTTGCGAGCTGTTGATCAGGGAGTGTTGTTGATCAGGAAGTGTGTTGTGTTGTATTGTGTGTGGGCACAAAGCATTGTAGTAGGTAGTGATAGTGTGTGTATGTGTCCAAAGCTTTGCCAAGCTAGAGGACCTGCCATCAGAGCAGTGGAACCATGCCACAGTGAGGAACGCCCTCAAAGAGCTGCTGAAGGAGATGAACCAGAGCACACTGGCCAAGGAGTGCCCTCTCTCACAGGTAACACCAGCCCACACACATACCTATTAGGGGTGTGTGTGCGTGTGTGTGCGTGTGTGTGTGTGTGTGTGTGTGTGTGTGTGTGTGTGTAGACACCTTGTTTGTGTGTGTGTGTGTTTGTGTGTGTGCATGTGTATGTGTGTCTGCGTGCGCATGTAGGCACCTTGTTTATTTGTGTGGCCAAGGAGTGCCCTCTCTCACAAGTAACACCAGCCCACACACATTCCTATTAGGGGTGTTTGTGCGTGTGCGTGTGTGTGCGTGTGTGTGTGTGTGTGTGTGTGTGCGTGTGTGTGTGAGTGTGTGTAGACACCTTGTTTGTGTGTGTGTGTGTGTGTGTGTGTGTGTGTGTGTGTGTGTGTGTGTGTGTGTGTGTGTAGACCAGGGCTTGAAAACGAAATTATTTTTCAAACGTTCCGTTCCGAACGGTTCAGGTAGGCCTATGTTTAACGTTTTCGTTCTTGCATGCGTTCCGCCACCAACATATCGGTCCTGAACCGGTTCGGAACGCAAAATATCGTTCGTTCTTAAAGTTCCGGCAGTGTTTGGCGGACCTATCAAGTCTATTTTTGTGAACTTTACCTTAGAATAGACGTACTCATTATTTCCCCTTGATTTAGCCTATACCGTAGCTATGCCCAAAAATAATAAATCACAGGCGGCATCCAAAAACATTCAGATGGGCTATCCATCCCATAGCCTACAGACTTACTGTAAGCCTAACCTATGCCTATAAATAATTTCTTATCAAAAATATTTCTGGATACGTGCTAAACTCCTTACCTGGTTTTATCCATATGGATTTCTTCAAAGGCTTGCGCTATAATTTCCAACCTGTCTGTTGCTGACAAGGCCTATCTCAAATTTCCCGTTTAACTCTTCTACATAGAATAGGCTATAATTGCGCAAACATTTCAAATCCCGACTTTAAAACGACAAGGCGTGGACAGGCAAAATAGGCTATTACGCATAGGCTACAAACAATTTCCAAATAAGTTTCAGTAGCCTACGCTACGAGCTGGCCTAAGATCCGAAGTGGCAGACGGATAGGTAGGCCTAGTTGGCTACATAGCGGCTTGTTAGCTCACATTGTAGTGTATATGTGGGCTTGTTTTTCGCACAACCGGAAATAGTCTCCCTGACCTAGGATATGCTTTTGTGAAATTTTATAAAATATGTAGAGAACGAAAAAAGAAAACGTTATTAACCGGTTTTGTGGATTTCAGAATAACGTTTCTGTTCCGGAACAGTTGAAGACCATTTTGTTTTCGTTTCCGTTTCTGCTCCTCGTAAAATTCCGTAAAATTCCGTTCGTTTTCGGTTTTCGTTTTCGTTCCTTGAACCGGTTCGGAGCCCTGGTGTAGACACCTTGTTTGTGTGTGTGCGTGTGTATGTGTGTGTCTGCGTGCGCATGTAGGCACCTTGTTTATTTGTGTGAGTGTGTGTGTGTTTGTTTGTGTGTGTGTGTGTGTGTAGGCACCTTGTTTATACCATATGTCTGTGTGTGTGTGCCCATGTGTGCCTTGCCTTATGGCAAGTGTTCCATTCCATCTAAGAGTGCATTTTGTGAGATTTATGCACGTGTACGTGTTGTGTTTCAGTGGGGCTGTGTGTGTGTGTGTGTGTGTGGGTGTTGATCCTTATATGAATTGCAAGCATATGTGTGTGGCTTTCTGTTTCTCCTTGTGTGTGTGCTTGTGCATGTTTTGTGAATCTTATTTTTTTTTCAGAGATACTTGTATATTCCATCTTGTTTGTTAGCCATTAATAACATTCCTCTCACCCCCCTCTCTCTCAACAGAGTATGATTTCCTCCATTGTGAATAGTTCTTATTATGCCAACGTCTCCACCGCAAAGTGCCAAGAGTTTGGCCGTTGGTATAAGAAATACAAGAAGATCAAAGGTAAGATTTTTAACCTCTAAACTAGTAGAATTAGGGTTACCTTGATTCAGTTTAGATGCAGCTCTTTTCAGTTCAACTTTAGACTCAATGTAAGTGATATGAAACGGTGGTCAGTGCAATACCACACAAGGCAGTCACTTCTGAGGCTATACAGCAATGGTGTTGATAATGATACTTTTTTTATAATGAAAGGCTAGGGGCTTCATGCTTTGTGTGACTAGTTATCTTTGTATATCCTGACTCTTTAAACAGTACAGTGCAGAGAAATCACTGCTATGGCTTTAATGGAAACCACCTATCCTGGCCAGCAGAACCCCAGGGGGTCCAAGAAAACAGGGCCCTTGCAGATGGCAGTCTCAGAGCTCGTCTGTTTAAGCCGCTTAGCTTCAAAATGCCTATGACAATTTCCTCGTCTTTTTTGCCCCCCGAAAGCGACATAATTACACAGTAGGCCAGATCAAAGTGGCCCCCAAACCCCAAGCGCAGTCAAAGAGTGTGAGAGAGAGAGAGAGAGAGAGAGGCAGAGAGAGAGAGAGAGAGAGAGAGAGAGAGAGAAAAAGAAAGAGAGAGAGAGAGTGAGGCAGAGAGAAAGAAAGAGAGAGAGAAAGAGAAAAAGAGAGAGAGAGAGCGAGAAAGCTGCGGGAGAATAAAGAGATCCTCGGCACGCTGACAGAGTAAGCAGTGTTAAGTTACACCAGCGCCTCCACTATTAGTTCTGCTCCGTGCCTCTCTGTGGAAAACAGACAGTGAGGGTGCGTGTGGGGGCCTCCAGATGTGATTGCCCCCCAAGTGTGGTGGATCTTATTGGGTCTTTAGTGTGTCAATCAAAGTTTTGAGTGCATGATGGGGTTATGAGTTTGAGGTCTTCTCCACATGTGCCATGGAGGAAAGTGACTGTGTGTATTTATTGTGTGCCATGTGGATGTTGTCTTGTGTGAAGCAGGGGATTACCTGGAGAAGATTTGGTCAGGACGAGAGAACTCTGAAATCAAAGGTGAGTTGTTTTGCTGGTTACGATGTGTCATCAGGACAGGACAGCTGTGTGTGTGTTCCCCATCAGTTCTTTGATTGAACAGAAATTATGGTTTTGAGTGGATGACCACAGCCTGAGACCTCTCTCTCTCTCTCTCTTTCTCTCTCACACTCTTTCTCTTTCTCTCTCTTCCCATTTCTCTTTCATATCTGTCCCTTTCTCTCTATCTCTTTGTATCTCTCTCTCCCTCTCTCTCTCTCTCTCTCTCTCTCTCTCTCTCCTTTCCCCTCTGCAGTGGAGCGTGACAGCCTGGCTGATTTCTGCATCCTGGGCCAGCGCCCTCCTCCTCACCTGGCCGGCCTGGCTCAGCTCGGCCCCCTGGGCGGCCCTGGCGGCCTCCTAAAAGGCACGTCCCTCTCCGAGCCCCCAAACTCATCCCAACCGCCCTCCTCCCACCAGCAGCACCAGCAGCAGCAGCAGCAGCAGCAGCAGCAGCAGCAGCAGCAGGCATCGTCCCAGCAGCAGGCATCGTCCCAGCAGCAGCAGCACCAGCACCAGCAGCAGCCTCAGCAGCCGTCGCCCCACGGGCCGCTCCACCACAGCCCCCCGCTGCGCACCCAGGTGCCCCCGCCACCCCCGCCGCCCTCCGCGCTGCAGCCCCTGCTGGGCCCCGGCGGGCTGCTCTCGCCCCAGCTCAGCCCGCAGCTGGTGCGGCAGCAGCTGGCCATGGCCCACCTCATCAACCAGCAGCTGGCCGTCAGCCGCCTGCTGGCCCACCAGCACCCGCAGGCGCTCAACCAGCAGTTCCTCAACCACCCGCCGCTGCCGCGCTCCTCCAAGGCCGGCAACGGAGGGCCCGGCGACCCCGGCTGCAACCCGTCCGCCTCCGAAGTGTCCGGCGATATCTACCAGAGGGTCAGGGACGAGCTGAAGAGGGCCAGCGTGTCACAGGCGGTGTTCGCACGAGTGGCTTTTAACCGCACACAGG
The DNA here is from genome assembly GCF_018492685.1 of Alosa sapidissima. Taxonomy (NCBI): domain Eukaryota; kingdom Metazoa; phylum Chordata; class Actinopteri; order Clupeiformes; family Clupeidae; genus Alosa; species Alosa sapidissima. The sequence goes on from NC_055958.1 coordinate 17,066,866, forward strand.
TTAGCACAAGAGAAGGGAGGCTTGTCCAGCACTGGGGGGACTGAGTGAATGTTATGCTTTTAAAAGATTTCAACTTTGTAATTAAAAATGAATTAAATTTCTTGATTCAGTTCCACTGCAAGCATCTCTTTGGTTATATTGACTACAACAAGTGTTATGATTTATGGGGAGCTGTGGGAGTCTTTCCAAGTCAAGTGCCGACAGATCAAACGTCACTGCTATCAACAAACAATTTCCACAAACAAAGTCGGTTATAAGCTGACATGAGGCCATTCAAACTGTCATGTCAGCTTATAACCGACACATCAAACTCAAATCAAAAAGCAAAATACAGAAGTTTGCACGCACTCGACACACACACACACATACACACACACACACACACACACACACACACACACACACACACACACACACATACAAATGGCTGTAATAGACAGCTCCTGAAGCCAAAAATGGCTCTTTGAATCTGATGTGGGGCTCAGGGGGGGGCAGTGGGCCCCTGGGATGGGTCTGGTCTCCCATCCCGCCCTCCCAGCAGCACACACACCTGGCCCATTCAGGCTCGGCAGGCCAGCCTCACGCTCCATTAGAGCCCTCTCGGCGCTTCCCACAGTGGGTGGAACACGCTGAGGCACAGGTGAAGGGCATGTGGGTGGTGGTCCACATGTGTGTGTGTGTGTGTGTGTGTGTGAGAGATAGAGACTTAACTGAGTGAATGAGTTAGTGCATGAATGTTGTCAGAAAGTCTGAAGAGTGTGGATGTGAAGGGCTAATGTGTGGGGCTTCACTCTTGTTGTGTGTGTGTGTATTTATGTGTGTGTGTGTGTGTGTGTGTGTGTTCATACTCTCAGGGCTTGCTCTCAGAGATCTTACGGAAAGAAGAGGACCCCCGCTCAGCCTCCCAGTCGCTCCTGGTCAACCTGAAGGCCATGCAAAACTTCCTCAACCTGCCCGAGGGCGAGCGTGACCGCATCTACCAGGAGGAGCGCGAGCGCACCATGAACCCACCCGTTGGCCTGCCGCCCACCCCACCCTCAGGTGGCAGTGGGGGTCGCCTCTCTCAGGTACTGACCTCGAAACTCGCTGCCCCCTCACTCTGATGTCTTCCCATAGGCTTGTCCAAATTGCTAACTATGAAGACAAAATGTAATGATATGAACATCCAGACTGACGAAAACACAACAATAAAGGAAGTTTAAGGAATATCCTTCATGTTCGATAATTGAATGTCTAAAATTTGACTGATTCCAATTGGCTGTTCACATTACTATCGCTCCGAAAGTGATGCCTGACGATATCATTCACCATGTTGTTGTTATAGTATGCAGTGTGGACATTGTTGTCCTTAGTGACTAGAGCAGTTTTGAAAACTTTAGTTATTTAGCGTTATCATTATAGTTATCGCTGGCAGTGTGGACAGGGTGTTACATCCTAACCTACAGCAGAGTCTGTGTACAGGGGGGGACTGACTGACTCTGGATCTGGCGTCTGATCGGCTAGCTTCATACCAGATCAGCATCAGGGCTGTTCCACGGTCAGCTCAGAGATTGTTTTGTCTGTCTTCGTGTTTCTGGCTGCTCTCTGAGACAGTTTTTTTCCCCTTCTTTTTTTTGTCTGTCTGTTTAGTTTTGGGGTTAAGCATATTTTTTGTGTTATCTGTATCGAATGTGCAAGAGTCTTGCAGTGCCAGTCAGTCAATCATTTGGTATTGAACTGTTGCATGGGCAGTTTCATATGACTGAGTGAAAGTTTCTTCTGTGAAAATGTAGTTCTGGTCTCAAATGTTGTGACACGAAGTGGCAATGTGGCTGGCTGATAAGAAAACAAAGTGCATTGTCTGGCTAGCGTGTTGCTGGAAGTTCTGCACTCTTTGCCAAGCCATAAATGCTTAAGAGCACACAGCCGCAAGACTGAGGGCCAACACTTTTCATGTGATACTTCATTAAGTGTGTCACGACACATGAGTTTGGCAAAAGCGCAAAATAGTTGAATTAGTGCAATTTTGTTGTGAAATATCTTTAAACGGTGCTTGTCATGAGCAGACGCACACTGGTTTGGGATTGTGTGGGTAGCATGTACTGTGTAAGACAAATTCTCCATGTGTTTCACACTGCAAACTTCAGTCAAGTTTGCTATGCATGTAGTGTGTGGAAAAAAAAGTGTTTCATGCATTAATTTGACAATGGATATTTGAAGAAGAATGTGAATGTGTCCACTTATCAGGAGTTTTTCTGGCCTGTGCAGAAAGTGTGGGAGCGTTCCATAGATGAACAGTTGACCCCTGATGCCTGGGCATCCATCTGGAAGAACAAGAACAAAATCTCAAATTCGGTAAGGATGGCTAGCTCTGATTTGTTTGCTTTGAATCATGCAAGATCAGATTTACCCGTACCCAGTCTCTACAAAAAAAGTATATACTTAGATTAAAAGTATATACTTAGATTATAATTTTCTGCACATTATTTAAACACAAGGGCCCAGGAGGGCTTGAGGACCATGTATAGCCATGTCTGACTAGCATCAAGAACCTGCCCCTTCAAAGGAAGTTTGATCACCCAGCACTTGCACACACTGCTGAGATAACATCCCAGAGACGGGAATAAAATCAGGCCGTTGTGGCTCTGCTCCTATCAAGATATGTCTGTATTAACCAAATACGACTTAGGGAGGGAGTCAGTGCATGGTTCATTTACACTGCCTACAAACCCACAACCGGCATCTAGACGCAGGGCAGATAAAGCCCCTTCTGATGCAGGGACAGAGCGCCCTTTCTTTGCTCTCTGGGAATGAGTTTGTGTATTATTATTATTATGTCTGTATACATTTATCTTGCCATCGTTTATGCTGGGGAATGCCAGATTACTTGCCCATGCCTGCAGGGCAACTTCAAACACGACATCTGAACCCCCCGCTGCACACAACAAATCAATAGGCCATTACTCAAGCAAATACTACAAAAGAATAGCAGCGGATTGGGCTGTAATGGCTTGGCAGTCCAGCACAGATCAGGGCTCTCTGAATGCCTTCAGGCCTACACAGATCACTAACAAATGCTTCAAGCCCTATTAGCTTCCTGCCATTGGCTCAGAAGGATTTGGTTCCCTCCCTAATATTACCCTTATGTGTTTACTCTTGTGTTCCCTGTCCTCCGGTGACCTTTGACCCTGACACGTGGCCCAGCCCAAGCCCTCAGGTCCGAGCGCTGAGCTTCCCCTGAAGCTGGAGTCGATGGTGGACATCACCTCCGCCATCTATGATGAGATTCAGCAGGAAATGAAGAGAGCCAAGGTGTCCCAGGCACTGTTTGCTAAAGTGGCTGCAAACAAGAGTCAGGTAAAAACAACAACAAACAACAAACAAAGACAAACAAACAAAGTTTTCACAATTTTTTGTCATTGGAAAGAGAGAATGTTCAAGTATGTTTTTTACCCACAACAGTAAAGACTCCAAATATTTACAGAGCACATGAAACTCCACTCAATCAATGTCCTGAAGTGTTTCACTAAATAGTCTTTGTTGTATGCCAGCAGATTTAGTAACTGAAGGTGTAGCGTTATTGATGAAACATCAGTTCATAAGCAGGTGGTGAAGGAATCACATACATTTGGACCATATTTGCTTCTGCTAGAGCATGACTAAACTAGTTAATAAAAATTAGCCCCAAGTTCTTCTTCTCTCTTGACTCGATAAACGTTTCATTGTTGAATAGTTGTTGAAAGTACCATCTTAAATGGTGTTCTCTGCTAAGTCATACAGCTTATGCTGCCCGTAGTCAGCCTGGTTCAAGTTGTTGTAGTATCAGATGGCTGGTGCGTCTTCCCAGCAGATAAACAAGAGTGTGGCGTGCCGCCCCTGTGGCAGAGATGATTTACACTGCAGATTGCCATCGCAGTCACAACCCACTGCCCTCTCCATAGACTAGGCCAGAGTCTCACACTCATGTGTGCTGATTGCTGTCAGACATACACTTTTTCTCTTTCTCTCTCTCTCACTCTCTCTCTCCTTCTCGCTCTCTCTCACTCTCTCTTTCTCTCTATCTCTCTCTCTCTTTCTCTATCTCACTCACTCTCTCTTTTTCTCACTCTCTCTTACTCTCTCTCTCTAACTCTGTTTCTGACTGTGTCTTTCCTTCTCTTAATTTTTCTCTCCTTCTGTGCATTATTTAAAAGGTGCTCTGTTGGCTGGTTTTTCTATCCCACCATCTCTCTCTTTCTCTCTCTCTCTCTCTCTCTCTCTCTTTCTGTATCTTCCCTCTCTCTTTGTCATTATGACTCACTCAGTTCAGCCTGAGATCAGTATATCACTGCAATGCTTCCATTGTGTTCTTAGGGGTAGGACGATTGTGTAGATTACTGATGGCATGTTTCCACCTTAACAGTGCATCTGTGCCATTTGAGGTTTATCATGTATCTTTGTTATAGGATGGGATGCCATGTTTCTGACACAAGATGATATACAAATCTCTCAAACTGCTGTTTTAGGAAGAAAAAGTGCAGTAAACAATTGTAATTATGATAAAAAATGTGGTTTGATTTTAAATCTATTCAGTTGTGCCCAGACCACCAACCGTCCCTGGAGTGTGCATTCTCGTGGTCACATTGTTGACAGTTGCTAAAAATGTCCTGTTGTGAAAAATAGGTGAAAGATTTGATGAGAAAAGCCTTTTGCCCCATTTGTGGGTCCCTTACCCATTTCAGACCAATGATGGACAATTAATTTGGGCAAATATGAACCCAATCACAGCTGCTCCCCATTTCCTTTCTAAAATAGATCAAGTGTGGGCACCACGCTCAGCAGCTAGCTACTGCAGGGGTCTGGTGAGTGAGGGCTGTAGAGAGGCTTTTGTGGTGGTAGTCTGGGGGGTGTTGCAGTTGGGTCGGTTGGAAAGTTTACAGGTGTAATAGGTGTATTCACTCAATTTACTTGTGTGACCAACATGATGTATGGTATAAATCAGTATACAGTACATAGTATATCAAACAGAATGTGTGGATTTGGGCTATAAGTGTGTGTGTGTGTGTTTGTGGGATGTGTGCGTGTGTGTGTTTGTGTGTGTGTGTGTGTGTGTGTGTGTGTGTGTGTGTGTGTGTGTGTGTGTGTGTGTGTGTGTGTACGTGTGTGGCAGATTGTGGTTAGGTCTCACAGGTCTGGGGTCGGGTGTGGGGGGGTCACGGCTGAATAAGCCCATCTGCTGCAGCTGGCCAGGAGGAGTAGGAGGAGAGAGAGAGAGAGAGAGAGAGAGAGAGAGAGAGAGAGAGAGAGAGAAAGCACACTCACTGATCAGGTTATTTGCACTGTGCACTGGAAGAGGCTGGCTGCACACAACAGCTGGTGTGAAAGAGTGGCCCAGTCTAGCAGAAATAATCAAATCTTAGCCGTCTTTCTCCATTTTCCCCTCTTTTACTCCATCACTCTCCATTTCTCCCGCACCACTCCTCCGACAGCATAGGTCATTTTCACACACAGTGCATCAGTGCTGCAGCTCACTATCAAAACGTTGATTTGAGGACATTTAAAGCACGTCTTCTATCCCTCACAGAAGTGTGTATTTTGGCAGATGATGTAGAAACATTGTTGATATCTCAACAAACAGTTCACTTGAAAAAATATTTGTAAGCATTTCAGACTGAATTGAACTCCTTTAAAAAAGTGTTTGACATTCATTGCCAGCCTGCAGTCTCTCATTTAGATGCTTATCAGTCAGTGTAGTCTAATGAGCACTCTTGCTACAGAAATGTAATCAGAATTTCTGTCCATACACACATGTCAAGATCTTTCTTTGTCATTGTCTTTGTCTTTCTATAGAATGGTATTTCAATGAGTCTTTCTTTCTCCTCCCTCTCTCTTTCTCTCTCTCTTTCTCTCCCTCTCCCTTCTTCCTCCCTCCTTCAGGGCTGGCTCTGTGAGCTGCTACGGTGGAAAGAGAGCCCGACCCCTGAGAACCGCACTCTGTGGGAGAACCTGTGCACCATCCGCCGCTTCCTGGCGCTGCCGCAGAACGACCGGGACATGGTCTACGAGGAGGAGTCCCGCCACCACCACAGCGAGAGGCTGCACACTGTCCTGCACCTGCCCGCCGACACACAGGTAGACCACGCACACCTGCGACACACATGCGCACGCACACACACACACACACACACACACACACACACACACACACACACACACACACACACACACACATACATGCAAGACACACAAGCAGAACACAAAAACACACACTGCCATACACATGAGTGGAACATACAGACAGATACACACAAGTAGATCACACAAACACACACACACTCACATGGTATAACAGGGAAGTAGACCACCCACACAGAAGACACACTTGCACTTAAAACGCACACAGGTACTTCACACATTTTCACGTACACACACATTCTCTCTCACAAGCACACACACACACACACACACACACACACAGACACACACACAGACACAGACACACACACACACTGACACGGTATGGGACGCAGATGGAACAAGATGGCTTGCTGGTGCTGCAGTACTAAATACTAATGGCTGTAGGTCCTTGATGTTTTAATGTGGAAGTTGATGTCTTCACAATCAGGATATACCCAAATAATTGGCCCCTTCAAAACAAATTGAGTTTTTTTCCAGTGTTTCCTCCTTAGTCTGTATAAAAAAGAACACTAGAACATCCATACAGCCTTACTAACCAACCTTCGTCAGC
>NC_055958.1:17078571-17088571 GCF_018492685.1 Alosa sapidissima
AAGCCCCCACAAGCGAAATAGAAGCAATTTCACGGTCTGGCCTGCCCTCGGCATTATTTAAAAAATACCCTGTTATTATTGAAGAGGGAGAGAGAGAAAAGCGAATGACTATTATCTTTATGTGGGTCCTTTAATTTTAATGCACCACAGATTTATAGCTTAGCATTCCAGAGCGGAGGCATTGGGCGACCCACCCTGGTCATAAACCCAGCGGGACAGCGCCGCAGCCTCTGATAGCTGCACCTTCCAGCTGCCGGAGAACGCTGACACCCTCTCTCTCTCTCTCTCTCTCTCTCTCTCTCTCCCTCTCTCTCTACTTCACCCACTTTCCTCTATCCTTTGCTCGCTCTCCTTCCTCATTTGTTTTGTCTCCTCCTCTTTTTTCTTGCATGCTCTTCCCTCTATTCTCTCTCTCTTTCTTTTCTCTCTCCCTCACTCTCTCTTGCCCTCCTCTTTGTTCTCTTTGCTTCTCCATCCTCCCTATTTCTGTCTACCCATGTGAGTAGTCAAGCAAACTTATTTACACGCACAGAACCCATGTTGTGCAGGCTTGAAAACTTCTATTGACCCTTTTGTATGTCTGTTGTCTTTCCTTTCTTCCATAAGCAAAACTAAACAGATCCACATATACCGATAAACACAGTCATTTTGGGCATTATTATCTTCGTGAATGATTAAATGATGATGAATCCTTATAGCAGGTTCTCCAGAATCCTTAGTCCATGTTTCTGAGCCTTGCGGGTCCCAGGGTGCCTTGATGAGGGGTCACTGTGCCCCACTCATCAGTTCTTTTTCCCCCGTCAGGTTCTGCACCGGCACCCGCCACAGCCCCTGAAGGACCACTCCCCCATGCAAGAGGAGCCCCTGCCCAGCTCCGCAGTGGACGAGACATCACAGAACAGCGCCTCCTTGTCCGCTGCTGCCGCCACAGCCGCAGCAGCAGGCTGTCCCAGCGGGGCCGGCGCCGGGCCCAAGAAGCCGCGCTCGCGCACCAAGATCTCCCTGGAGGCGCTGGGCATCCTGCAGAGCTTCATCCAGGACGTGGGGCTCTACCCGGACCAGGAGGCCATCCACACGCTCTCGGCCCAGCTGGACCTGCCCAAGCACACCATCATCAAGTTCTTCCAGAACCAGCGCTACCACGTCAAGCACCACGGGCGACTGAAGGAGCTCGGAGCCGAGAGCGCGGCTGGCGGCGGAGTGGACGTGTCCGAGTACCGCGACGAGGAGCTGCTCTCGGGCTCCGAGGACGCCGAGTCCAGCGAGGACGGCCACGAGGAGATCTACGGTGGCCAGGAGGGTGCCGGCGGACCCGGAGCCGCATCCTCCTCCGCGGCAGGCGGGTCGTCCGCCACCTCAACCCCGACCCCCAGCTGCGGCGGCGGCCCGGACGAGGGCAAGGACAAGGGCCACTCCAGGCCCAGCTCCCTGCCCCCCAGCGGCTCGTCCTCCAGCCCCCGCGAGCAGGCCGACTACCACAGATAAGACCCCCAACACAAGGCCACGACGAGGGCAGGGGAGGGGAGTAGCAGGCCAGGACGGGGAGGGGCAGGGGGAGGGAGAGGAAGAGGTGGTCACACACTAAAACTGTCCAACGGCATAAGGCTCGCAGCGGTCTGCCCTGACCTGACCTCTGAACTGACTGACAGGCACCGTAGGGGATTGATTGCCAGTAGGCTCCCATGAACAGGCAGCCACACACTTATAAAACGACTCATATAGGTTACTAAATCACTACGTTTTGTTGAGCGCTGACAAAGAGATATCAGTACCAAAGGATGGTGGATGAGATTTTGAACAGACAGCGAGTGTGTGCCTGTGCATCAAGAGTCCCATGTCATCTCACTGTGGTGATCATGAGTTTACTGATTTGCTTGTGATGCAGTTCAACTGCAGAATCACCCAAACACTTATGTTTTTAAATACTATCACCCAATAGACAACACTTATCCATGCCAATCCTTCCCTTCTCCATTAACACTAAATGGAATCTTTAAATGACAAATAAAATTACAATTTTATGCCCAACACTCATGGGGGCGTGTAGAGAACTGAGAGACGAGAGGTGCCCCCCCCTCCCCCCCTTAAGTTGAGTCAAATCGCCCCCTCCACCTTAACAGCAAGAGGGACAATGGAGCTTTGGACCTCTCAAAGGACAGGCGAGGATGTACTCCTGCCTGATCAAGCAGCTGTGTGGGCGGTTGTGGCTTGCCTCTTCCTCCCTGCGTCCCTTCGACAAGGCATTCCTGGTGGTGTCTGATGGGGGGAGGTCGGGGCATGTGGGGGGTAACTGTGCGAGACTGTTTAAGAGGAGGGTGGAGACTGGAGGTGGTGGAAAGAGAGAGAGAGAGAGAGAGAGGAGGGAGTGGGCTGTGGGGTGTATACAACAGCTCAGCCCATCAATCCAATTATAAACATGTGTGGTCTGTGCCGAGCCCGACAGCCACTTTGAGGAGAGAGGAGAGGCGTCCCTCCCTCAGCCTCCCCCACATCCATCCCCACACGCCACCCCCACATCCACCCCCACACGCCACCCCCCACCCCAACCCCTCGCCCGACCAGTCACTTTGGTCCCATCAGTCCTGTGTGGTACCCCCCCTCCCCCACCTCCTCTCCTCTTCTTCCCCACCTTGATAAGCACCACCCCAAAGCCTGTCTGTTTGTCAGCCTGTCTCCGACACTCATCTGTTCTTCTTAGGTTTCTAAGTGTTTGTTAACAACAACAACATCAACAACAACAACTTTGTGTAATCCTCTGCTGCCTCGACTGTCATCTGATTACACGCTGGCCACCAAGCAAGCAGAAGCAATCAGAGAAAAAGACTTTGAGGACACCGGGGCACAGAGGGCTAGAACAGCCAAAACAAAGGGGGAACTTCGGAAGCATGGACTAATGCCACTGCAGTCGGCCAGCCTCTCCCTACCTTTAACCCACACAAGAGTCGGAAAAAAACACAGAAAAGACATGCAGCAAATGTCAACAATCAGGCACTTTATGTGCGGTAGCCCACCCCTCATACTTATCCAACATTTCCCTCCCCCCTGACTGGTACTCCGTGTGCCACTTCACCAACCCTACCCACATAAACTCCATGACTCTATTTATTACTATCTTTATCCATGATTATTGTTATTATTATTGTTGTTGTTATGGCTGTTATTGCAGTCATCGCTGTTATTTTTAGTTGTATTTGTCATGGTCTAATGTCAGCTTTTGGCTCGTGGTGGTTGTTTTGGTAATGAGAGACTTTATGAAAGGGGACAGCACTGCCAAAAAATTGGAATGAGAGAATAAGAAGCAGTTACTGATGTTATTGAGCAAAACCCTGAGATGTTGTGTACTGCCAGCTCTGTCTGTCTATCATATGGACTTTTCTAAAGTTAGCATTTGTCAGACCAGGAGCTGTATTCAAACTAATTATAAGAAAAACATAAGAATTGAAATGTACCTTTTTTTGCTGCAGATGTTGACAATCCTATTATTTTTGTTTGTTTGTTTGTTTGTTTGTTTGTTTGAGCCAGTCATAACTCACTGGCCGTGAACTCTGAATTCTGTATGGACATGTTTGTGTTCACGAAACAGTACCTGGAAATGAACTCCGACGTAAAGGCGACAAGTTCTCCCTGTATCGAAATGCCACAATAGGGTTGCTGTGGCAACGTGTCGATCCAGGGCTCCAATTGGCTGCCTTGAGTCAGCTGCTCCCTCTCTCCTGAGTATTCCGGTTTAACAGACTCTGTGTCTGACCAGAGGTTGACCTTTCATCTATTTTGATTCAGTTAGGTAATATTAATGGTCTGTGTTTGTTGTTTTGTCTTCATGATGTAAAGCAGTTTTATGTCGTCCTGTTTTGGAGCTTAGATGCTATCACCCCCTCTCCCCTTCCTCCTTGTCCTCCACCTGCTCATTTTCTTTGTACACTGATGTGTGTTTGTTCCACTGTTTAGCTTTTGTGATGAGATTTAAATATAAAAAAACGAATTGATGTTTTCAGAAAGAAAGTTACATCCTCAATGGTCAGGGTGCACTTTTTAAATGAATATTTGTGACTAAGTCATGACCGCCACTTCTGGGGCAAATCTGGAAGACTGTACATAGTGTATGCAAGGTGGAGATGCCGTTGTCGAAGAAACAATGAGCATGTGTTAAAAACCCACTCATAGACATCCTCAACGCACCGCACACGTTCATCCGGAGAAAAGTGACATTGAGATGTACTCCTCACTAATAGTCAAATGCTTTATTACGTCTGAGAAATGAAAGTTAAACACAGTTTAAAACCCACCTCATAATCTCTCCCTCTCTCTCTCTTTCTCTCTCCCTCTCTCCTCCCCCCCTCCCCCCTTGTCCACTGCTCTGAACACTGGCTCAGTATCGGGCCGTGGCTGCTCTGCATTTCTCAGTCCCGTTCGATTAGAGGCCTCCCTAAAGCCACGAGGGCCAGCGTCCTCTAATAAGACATGTGCGGCGAGTGACAGTAATTCGCATGGAAGCGCCAGCGTGCACAGGGGCGGTCCACGGGGGTCCCGCGGGAGCCTGCAGCGCCTCACCCGGAACGAGGGCTGACACCAGGAGCCTCCGAGGGGCCCCCTTTAGTCTCCGGTCATCGGGGTGTCGTAGGAGCCCCCTCTAGTAGAGTCCCCACATTCCCCTCTCGCAGCTCCAAGACACATTGATAGGGTCTAGTGCAATCACTCCACTGTAGGAGGGGACAGCCTGCTTGAAAATCAGGGATTAGAGGGTTCGATACGTAGTTTTCTGTCAAAGAGGTAATTCTATCTACTTGTCACTTTCTCCACTTCAGGAAGAATCATCCGAAGATGAGCATGCGTCTGTTTACTATTTCGCATCTCTTGTTTTATTTGTTTGTTTGTTTGGTTTCAGTCAGCTGTGCAAAAACCTTGTTCTTAGTCCCTCTGTGGACACTGTATAAGACAGCCCAAATACCCCATGAAGCCCCCCCATGCCCCCCTCCCTCCACTCCCTTAGAGTGTCAACTGTCTGGAGGCTCCGAACAGGGCATCTAATGACATGGCTCTGATGGTCAACCACATCCACACCACAGTTAAGCCTGTCAGTCAGCTCCCACCCAGTGAGGCCCAGACCTGCCCCAGTTATTACCCCTGCAGCTCTCCTCAGAGCCCCCTTCCCCCAGGCCCACACCCACCCACCCCTCCTGTGGAGCCTAGATCAGCCAAAGACAAGCGATGCTGATGAGCCAATCCCACATTCAACCACCTCCCCCCCCTCAAAAAAATACACCTCACCACCACCTCTCTCAAATTACCCCTGTGTGTGTGTGTGTGTGTGTGTGTGTGTGTGTGTGTGTGTGATGAGCGAGGGAGTGCGGTGTGTGTGTTGGAGGCTGGTGTTTAACCTGCCCTGGCGGGGAGTCTGGTCCTCAGCGTGAGGCAGGAGCATTCACCAGCCCGCCATCGCTCGCCCTACGTCCCCCAGAGAGACACTAATTCAGGTGAAGAAAAGACAGAGAGAGGATGAATGAGTGAATGAGTGAGTGAATAAATGAAAGAAAGACAGAGAGAGAAAAAAGAAACAAAGATGGGCTCTTTGGGATCCTGATGAGTAGCAGGTCAAGGTCAGTTGCCAATTATCCCACTACTTGTCTGCCTTTCACTCTCTCGCATTCCTCATTCTCTCCTTCGAACAGACAATCACTCGCTCTCACGCTGTGGTGTCACGTTTAATTGGGGTTGATCATCTCAACTTATGGAGGTGGCAGTCACTCTCAGTGAACAGCAGCAGCGTCATGAGACTGCAACTCCTCGTAGGAGGCCATCTCGACTCTTTCATGATCCTGTCCAAGTCACAATCATTTTTATATTGGCAGGATTAGAATCTACTAGTAAAGTGGTCATGACACTTTACTAATGCTACATAATGCTCTTATGCTGACAAGAGGAAAGTCAACTCTATTTGATGGTGTCACCAAATATAGTGTACTGATAAAAGCCCCCACACTTAAACTCTATAGAGCTACTTTCACTGTATATGCCTGATGGTTTCATGTGTATGTGATTTTAAGTTTCTTGAGCTGATAACATGGAGCGATAATTGTTTTTCTTGCAGTGCCTCTTGACTAAGCACAATGTCCCACCTAATTGTTGAGAACAATCCATTATAACATTCATCAAGTTGATCTTCAGGTTTGCCACCGCTGCCAACACTTTCATCTCGATTTTCTATTTCACCTACAATGTGAATCAGGATTGCCATTCCTGGATTGGTATTTTTCATATTCCATGTAAATCAAGTCATAGTCATTATCACTAAGTGATAATTAACTCTCTAACTTATGTGCATTGCTTTTTTGTGTATTTTTTTGTTTTTCATATTTTATTTTTCAAATTGCTGTCGTTTAAATAAAGTGCATCCATTGAAAAGGGAACGATTGTTTCTGCCTCTCTCTCTCTCTATCTCTGTAAATGCAGCATATGTTTTATATGGGTTTCTATTTAACTGGGGATGGGAGCAAGAGGGGCTAATGCATTCAACCAAACCCCCACAGCCGTCATTATTTTATCCTTATTCTTCTAAGGCCGCCCCAGTGTTTCAAAGAGCATAGCACCCCGCCTTCAGAACAATGCGATGTTGTCTTTTTTTCGGGGGGGGGGGGGGCCGGGACCGTGGGCATTCAAGTGGTGTGGCCACAGGAACCAAATACTGTTTCATTTGTACATAAAAAGCAATCAAAATAAACCATAATAGGAAAAACAGACCGTGAGGCGCACTTGGTCTGCCTTACTGGAAACAGTCAATGACGATGTAACTTTTGTGTGTGCGACTGTGTGTTTATCCTTTAAAAAAAAAAACATTTTAAAAAACAATCACAATCATTGGATGACCAGCATGGGTGATCCACTGAATAATAAACAACTGTAGGTTTTTTGGAGGTTGTTGCTGTTATGTGTGTGTGTGGGTATCTGTTTGTGAGGCGTGGCGGGTCCCAGCTATGTTATGGTCAGTGAATAATGTGTCGAAGCCACATTCATCAACATAAACTAAAAAAAAACCTGCTCATTAGGCAAAACAGGCCACAAAATACTTCAAATCACTTCAACTTCTCCTTTTATCCCCAAACACCAAAATGGCCTCCAGCTTACTCTCTATACGAACTGGGCAGGTTGATTAGAAGTCATTTGCATCAGTAATAGTCTCTTAAAAGCTCTTAAAATCTCATAGTGCCTCATCTGTCTTCATCACCTTCATCTATCTAACACTGTTTTTATCTGATACGGTCTTTTGACTTTACGCTCTATGAGTGGTGAGATGCAAGCTTACACAAGCCCCTTGAGTGATTTTCCAAGTCTTCCTGCAGCATTTCTCAGTTGGCTCTTTCTCTGAATGGTGACGAAAAAAGGACACATCCATCTCTTTAAGAACCCACAGTGATTCCCACAACTGAAACTACTCAGACAAGGACGAGAGCCCCCAACCTTTCATTTATACGCTCTCTCCCGGCCTGGTGACCGGTCCCATCACACGAAGGCCAACTCCTCTCCGCTTCTTACCCCAGTTGGAAGCCTTTTGACTGGACTGGCCACCTGCCAGGCCAGCCTCCCTGCCGTGGCCCCCCCCACTCTTCTTGCCCCCTCCTCCGTCCTTCCCCGAGCAGCTTGCGGCGTTGTCCTCTGGTTTCCATTCAGTGCCAGGCCCCCAATCTCCTAATTGAACTTATTATTCGCTCAATTGGCTGGCTTGAACCCCCTTTGCCTCCCCCTCAGCCTCTCTCCAAGCCCCCCCCCCCCCCCCCCGACACACACACACCACCAACACACCCCTCCAGGTCTGAAGCTGGTTGTCATTAGCAGGGGATGACGGGATTGGGGGATGTGTGTGTGTGTGTGTCGGGGGGGGGGGGTTCCTATCGGAGCAGTGAGAGCAGCGTTTAGGGGTGTCGAAATAAAACCATTGGCCCTGGCAGAATTTGCTGCTGCATCCGTTAGCTCTTGGATGCGAGTCAGCCCTCATTCCACAACGGCAGCTAGGCCAGACCACCCAGACTGGGGTGTAGCTAGGTTTATGTCCTGCCTGACGGCTCTTAATTCAGCGCCATGATTTGGTTTTTTTTTTTCAACAGAGGTTTCATCCCGCTATCCTCTGTCTATGAATAAAACAAAATGTTTATATGATAGCACATACCTGTCAACACTCCCGTTTTTCCCGGGTTTCTCCCGTATTTCAAGGTCATCTCCCAGCACCCTTCCGTTTTATTATTTCTCCCGGAAAACTCCCATAATTTGCATGGCCATCAAACTTCATTTTAAAATCATTGATCCATTCAGGTTGCCAGATTGTGTATGAAATACACCCTAAACATACACGATCACTTAGTTTCAATTTCAACCGTTTTGTCATAGGCTAAAACCTGTGACAAAAAAAGTCTTGTCGTAAGCAAGCGGGCTAGTTGAATGGCCTACTCCAGAACTAGCTGTTGTGAAATTGTTTAACTGATTAACTGATTAACTGAGTTAATTGATTAACACATCACATAAACTGTTATTGAGTGTTGTTGATACACTGAACCAAATCTGACAGCAAGCAGCTTTGGAGTTTTGGAAGTAGGCTAAAGGCAGGCAGCTGGTGGATACATAACTGGCATACGTAAGGTAATGGTAAGGTAAAAGCAACGACCGAAAAGCAGTGTTGAAACACGTGTATGAAACGTATTAAATATGCAAATATGCAAACACAGATCCGGTATAAACACAAAAATCTCCCGTTTTTGGAAAGCTAAATGTTGACAGGTATGTGATAGCAACACACACACATTCATTGGGATGCTTCGACGCTTTTGTTCAAAGCAATGTACAACAATAACAATAAACTTTGTTTAAAATGTAGTTCTTGCTTTGTACTCAAAATACTTTGTATAAACACGTATCAGCAAACTTACTTAATTAGTCTCTCGTCCATAATCAGTCAACATTTCACCCATCTGCATATGTCAATGAATGTTTCTTAATCAATATCACACCTGATAAAGTGCTGTTTTACTGCATTTCATCAGAGCTGTGATTTGGTTGTATTGATGGCGTTCCAGCCAGAGTACTGAAGTCAATCACAGCTGTGCTAATGCACAGTTCAACCTTAAGACTGACATTGATTTTATACAGCTGTTCTATAGAACAAGCCTGTCCACAAGTAATAAAATCCTAGTGCTATTGGACTGTACATCAGCAGTTGAAGACTGTATCTTGTCCAGTCAAAATGCTCCAGTACATTTAACTTGTGTAGGCTAATGATCTACACACACACACACACACACACACATACACACACACACACACACACGCCATGGTTGTCATTTGGTAAAAACAGTGAAGGTTGAAAGAGAGAGGAATAGAAGGAAACAGTACACACAGGAAAATAAAGTAAATATTATGTTGCCCATTTCATGTCCCTTCAAGGAATAATAAGAGCAACATGAGTAAGTGAGAGAGAGAGAGAGAGAGAGAGAGAGAGAGAGGAAGACAGAGAAAGAGAGAGAGAGAGAGAGAGAGAGAGAGAGAGGAGAGAGAGAGAGGGAGAGAGAGAGAGAGAGAGAGAGAGAGAGAGAGAGAGAGAGAGAGAGAGAGAGAGAGAGCACCATCAGATGTGCATAAACATGTTTGTGTGTGAGGAATAAGGAGAAAGAGAAAGAGGGAGCCTGTTGAGAGAAAGGCACGCACACACACACACAATTTGCTTATTTATTTGTGTCCACAATTCAGAATGGTGCACAAAAACACACACGCACGCACGCACACACAGACACTCGCTGCTGGTTGATTAATAATCGGTGGGGTTTTGGGAGTGAGGGTGGGCCTGCAGCGAGAGCTCCGCTGGGTGCCAGATCTCCGTCCCTATCACCGCCCGCCCGCCCGCCCGCCCGCCCGACGCTTGCCCAATGCAACGCCACCCTTCCCCTCTGACACACTGTTGTCTGTTTATAATTACCAAACCACACAAGACTGCGTGTCAGGAAACTCAAGGGGCCCA
>NC_055958.1:17093571-17098571 GCF_018492685.1 Alosa sapidissima
TGTGTGTGTGTGTGTGTGTGTGTGTGTGTGTGTGTGTGTGTGTGTGTGTGTGTGTGTGTGTGTGTGTGTGTGTATTAGCACCTGCAAATTCCTTCACTGATGACCCTAGTTGGTAATGAATTACCGGTATATATACTGTATGAAGCCTACATCTGAAATGTACAATGATTCTCCTGAGATAACAGTGTAATCCCAGAATTTGTGTAAAACACAATGTTATAAATTTTTGCATATTATTCCCATTTTTAAAATGACTGGCAATCATATATGGATGGTGTTGTGTCAAGAAATCACACTGACTTGCATGCTGCTGGTCTGTCTAGCTGACAGTGCAGATCTGAAGCCAACTGTGCAATTAAGTCACCGTAGTCATTCATCTGTACCTGTGCAAGTGCTAGTGCAAGTGCTAGGCTACACCAAAGTCATTAGATGTGAATTTGGATGGACACAAGTCTTGACCTAGCAAAAGGAGCACTATGCAGGAAAGTTCACTCTTGCTTACACGCACATGTACACACACACACACACACACACACACACACACAGACACACACATAGACACACAGATACACACACACACACACACAAAGACACCAATGTGGCGGCTCACATAGTATTCAATATTCATTAGCAAGCTGTCATATAACAGAGTGCTTCCGATGATTATCCAGAACTGTTAACAGCTGACAGAGCAGTGCAGCCCCAGTGTCCTTATGCCCTGGGCGGATTCACACAAATATGTAATGTTTTAATGGTGAAGTCTGGCCTGCAGGTATTATGTATCTTGTGCAGCACAGCATGTACCTTATGCTGTGCCATGCTGTATGTGCTGTATGTTTCATATGCTATGAAGTCCAGCGGAGTAAAATAATGCTCATCGGCAGGGTTCATTTGTCATTTGTCATTCAGGGATCAGGAGTCTGAAAGGCCTCACCTCTGTCTTTTGCCTTACCCCAAAAATGCCCAGGGTGGCACGAGCGCACCAAGGGGCAACAAGGATGCCACATGGCACAGGGATCTGATAGTTGCCCCCGTTTGCCAAACATGAAAGGCGGGAAGATACACTCCAAAGATACACTGAAGGAGTGGGAGGAGGACACAGGGTAGGAATGTGACGAGGCGGGGAGATATGCTCTCAGAATCGTTATCATCAGCGCCTGAGGACGCCAGGCCGTCATGGAATGATCCCGTTTGGTGGTCCAACAGCACAAAGACAGGGCATGCAGGCCATACAGGGCGTGGGCTTACCTGGTTATTCTTTTTTGGAGGTGGAGGGCATTTTGTGGTGGCATGGCATTTGCAAATCTATCACACTACAGTACCTCTTCACTCTGAATTTTTGAACGCATAAAAAAGTATCTTAAATATTATAATCTCAAACAAATTCTGATGCTAGTTTGCCTGCTGTTTCTGTGAAGGAGTAGTTTTCTCTTTCCAGATACACATTGGAAGAAGCATTTATTAAGTCCTATTAATAACATGTGTCTTGTGAGAGTAACATAGGAAGGCAAACCATAGCCACCCACAGTAGTCCTTTCAACTTCTTTCATACGAACATAGAAACAGCCGTGGGAAACAAAATCACACTCTCTCTGTGACCGTAGATATATGGCTTTTTTGCTCAATAGTAACATTGGTCACATTTACAGATGTGGTGGTTCAAACATTAAAGTGACTGAGGCTGCATTTTTTGGGCCATTCAGGGCAACTGGAGAAATGGAGACATCGCAGTGGGATGGCAAAGAGTTTTTGGGGGATCATCTATGTTTAGCTGTGGAAGCGCAATGTCTACCAGGCCACAGTTTGTGGACAGTTGCGGTCAGCTGGTGCCTTTACAATCTGTGGGCTCCAGTGATTGTTGGTCATCGGCGGTTTATGTAAAAATAGAGAATAATGATGGCTTTGGTGCTCATTGTGCCTCCTCATGGTATTAAAGATCTTAGCCGCACTTGGGACAACATTCAGTGGCGCTTGGTGAACTAGGGCTGCCTAGAATAGCCGTCTGCGCATACCAACACAGCAGCATTGTCAGCCTCATCTTCCTCATCTGTCTGAGGAACTTGTCTCTGAACTGGTGTCAAAAGCAAGCTACAGGTGTTCAAATAAGTTTTCCATGTTTAGAGACGACAAAACAGCCAATGTGAATACGTCCTATGAAACGGTGTCACAAGCAAGCTACAGGTGTTCAAATAAGTTTTCCATGTTTAGAGACGACAAAACAGCCAGTGTGAATACGTCCTATGAAACGGCACATTTACCTATTGCTCTCTTCTGCTCCATTTCTCTCTCAGTCCGTGATCCCTTCTTTCATGACCTCCTTAATGCCTAATATGACATTTTCTGTCCTACTTTGTCCCCAGGACAGTCCTCATTAACTCCAACGGAATCTTCCACCAACACCTCTGGCTCTTCTAATCCTACGTCAGTGTCTGTCTCCACGTCCCTCTTCGGGGATTAATGACTGACAGGAGGCCATCATCTTCACGGCCTGGAGCAGTTTTAAATGCCGCTGACCTTTCACCCCACCGCAGTTAATGATTGGATTTCAGCCATTAAGACAACCGGTGCTGCCATTATTAACTTCAAGCGCATCATCAAGGTGAGAGGGGGGAAATGGGAACAAAGCACACACACACACACACACACACACACACACACACACACACACACACACACATATACACACACACACACACACACACACACACAAACACACACACACACACACACTCTCTCTCCCTCTCTCTCTCTTACACACACACACACACACACACACACACACACACACACACACACACACACACACACACGCATGCTGTCATGGTAGGAGTCAGACCATAGATATTATTGCTTACCGATTAAAAATACAGGTTTTCATGGTTTTCATGTGAATTGGTGCATGCTGTGTAGACCCAGCACTGCATGTGTGTGTTTGTGTGTGTGTGTGTGTGTGTGTATGTGTGTATGTGTTTATGTGTGTTTGTGTCCGAGTGTGTTCATGTGTGTGTGTGTTCATGTGTGTGTGTGTGTGTGTGTATGTGTGTATGTGTGTTTGTGTCCGAGTGTGTTCATGTGTGTGTGTGTTCATGTGTGTGTGTGTGTGTGTGTGTGTGTGTGTGTGTGTGTGTGTGTGTGTGTGTGTGTGTGTATTTAACCGAAACCTGTGTGGGCAGCTGTATTAGCTCACCTGTGCAGCACAATACTCCTGCGTCCCCTCAGTCAAGGTCAATTAACCGCTACTGAGCGCGTGCAGAGCGGGAGACCAACCCCCCCCTCCACACACACACACACACACTCCACCCCAACCCCCCAATCAAACTCTCTCCCTCCCCTCTCCACCTCCTCAACCTCAACCTCCTGCCTTGTGTCTGCCACTGGCCGATGGCCTGGGTGATAGCATTGAGCCTCTGTCTCCCCCATGGCCTCAGCATGCAGCAGTCTGTCTGTAGATGGCCGTGCTGATAGCATTCATAGCCGCGCCAGCCTGCTTTCATCTCCAGCACATCTGTCGGCCCGGTGCCAGCCACTGGGCAAGAGCGGGCATGCACCGGGCACAGCCACCCACGCTGCCCACAACCAACAGTGGCACAGGTTGCGTTCCAAAGACCTGGTTGTATTCAATAATGACCATGTAATAACTACTGTCCATACATATTGAAATGAATGTATTAATATATCTTTGCTTGCTAAACGATATTGTTAATTCACCACTGTAGTTTATGTGTGCAAAAAGTCCATATTCCCATGTCCATTAGGTGTTTATTAATAGTTTATCTCATGAGTGATTCTTTAACTCTTGGACAACAGTGTATGTCTGCTCTGATAGTTCCTGTACAACCAAATAATCGGGCTTTGGCTTTAGCAATTACGCTCGCTTCCTGTGCAGGTTAAGGCGAGTGAGGCAG
Source organism: Alosa sapidissima (assembly GCF_018492685.1). Taxonomy (NCBI): domain Eukaryota; kingdom Metazoa; phylum Chordata; class Actinopteri; order Clupeiformes; family Clupeidae; genus Alosa; species Alosa sapidissima. The sequence continues at coordinate 17,097,477 of NC_055958.1, forward strand.
TGAACATGTGTTAATAATGAATCGGCCTTAACACCTGCGACTTGTTGGAGTGGAAAAAAACCCTCTGACCCTCTCCCACTGTGGGAGCCTTCTCAACAGAAGTCATTTATCTGTCAATCAATCATTAATCTGTTAAATAATCACCCTTCTCTGGCACGGCATGGCATGGCAGGACAGGCCGATCCCAGATCTCAGATCAGTTGAAGTCACCCTCATTATGCTTCTGTTCCACATACTGAATGCAAAGAAATTAGTTGACATAGAAGAAATGCGGAGAAAATGAGAAAATGCATCCGATTGTTTACCAATTATAGTCTATCTTATATTCTTACATTCTATGTCTGACGTGGCCCTTGACTGAGATCTCCTGTCCAGTCGACGATGAGGTCCAGCCATGGCTGATGTTAGTGTTCTTTAGTGGAGCGTTTGCCCTTCTGTATCTATCACTCTCATCCCAGACTGGGTCTCCTCACCCTCTCACCCCACCCTGTCCTTCCCTCCCTCCTCAAATGGGTAATTATGCACTAATGGCTCATGTTTGAAGCCGATCTTGTGCATAAACAGGCGAAGGAAGTTTTTAAAGAGCTGTAATCACTCGCTCACTCCCTCCCTTCGCTCTCCTCTTCAGCCTCTCTTTTCTCGTTCTCTCACTTTCTCTACCTCTTTCTCTTGCCTCTTCATCCTTACTTCTCTACCTCTATCTCTTTCTGTGTTGTTTTATTCTTTCTTTTTCCCACCCTTGTGTCTTTCTTCCTCTTCTCTTACCTTCCTCTATTTCCACCTACTTTCTCTCTCTCTCTCTCTGTCTTTCGTTCCCCCCCCTCTCTCTCCCTCTCTCTCACTCCCTCTCTCGGTAGACTCAGCCCAATCAGGCCGCGGCCTCCCAGACAACTGCAAACAATTAGGCAAATTAGTGGCTCCAGCATCACCATCAAGAGGCCTGCTTGTTTATAATTTAATCGAAGCGAATGTCAAAACAGTCAGGGCTTGAGAGAAACAAGATGCGTACACGAGATGAAATTCAAACTGCCAGCCAGCCCCGAAATATTAAGAGTGTTTGTTTAATAGCGTGCGACCGAGGGAGTAGACAAAGAG
>NC_055958.1:17103571-17133571 GCF_018492685.1 Alosa sapidissima
TGGTGATTAATGATGACTTTCCAGATCAGTTTGGACACGATGTTCTGCCAACAGTGTCCCTGTTTTTATTAACTCTGAATGAGGACATTTTTTACCATACTTTTTTGCTGTACTTTTTCTTTTGTCTTGTCTTTCCATTCTCCTTTTCGTACCCTTCATCCTGATTTGGTGTTAATTTGTTCCGTCATCTCCACTTTTTCCTCAAGTCTTTTACTTATTGGCAGCATTCTGTTCTCCCCCCTTCCCCTCCCTCTCTCTCTCACACACACACACCCTTCTCTTTCTCTCCCCATGATGCCAGAGCCGGGATCTTCACAACAGATAACAGCACTAATTTCATTAATTATAAACCAATATGTTACTGGGGGCCTCTGGAGAATCCTGGCTCAACACTGGCATCTGGTCCACACGGTGAGTAGGAGAAACAGAGAGAGAGAGAGAAAGAGAGAGAGAGAGAGAGAGAGTGATGGATGGGGGATGCGATGGAGGGTGGAGGATGGGGGGATGGGGGGTATAAAAAGATGCAGGAAAGAGGTGGATGTGGGCGGTAAGGTACGGGAAAGACTGTGAGGTCTATGTCAGCCTTCTCTGTGCTAGTGGGTAGGTTGAGATGGGTCAGTCTTCCCTGTGCTTTGGTCAAGAAGTGTCTGCTAAAAAATTGTAATGTAATGTAGTGGGCAGGTTAAGATGGCCTATATCAGTCTTCTCTATGCTAGTGGGCAGGTTGAGATGGCCTATGTCAGTCTTCACTGTGCTAGTGGGTTGTTTGAGATGGGTCAGTCTTCTCTATGCTAGTAGGCAGGTTGAGATGGTAGGTGCCTGATAGGCAGAGTCTCACAACTGACACAAATTTATCTACAGATTAAAAAAAGCTATGGTAACAGCATTCAAACCAAAAGGTTATCAGATTGATTTTCTACATTCACAAGAAAACAACAGTTCACATATTTGGATCTAAAGATCACATCATGATATCTATAAAAAAAAAAAACACCTCTTGTTTCTCTATGCTTAAAGGAGAATTCCGGTGTGATATTGACCTAAAGTGTATTGAAACATGATACCGAGTGTGAACATATGTCTCATAGCCCATCTCGGCTTGTCCCCTGCACTCCAAAATCTGGCGCTAGTTAGCCGATGCTACCAACAGCTTTTTCAATGGTGGTGCTTCGGCATCGGGCTAGCCATGCAAATAAATCACTGTTTTACACCATTTACGAGGCTCAATGTATCTCCACACTTCATTGGTAGACTTCCGAGGGCCCTGACATTTAAAACGAGACATTGAGAACTTTGAAAAAGCACTGGTAGTTTACTTACAAGACGATTTATACAGACAGTATCTTCACGAAGTTTAGCGTTTGCAGCCATCTTGAATTTAGTCACGATAAGTCGAGCGACGAGTAAGAATGAACAGGTATGATAAGGGATCAGATTCCAAAAATAATTCAGTGGAAATGCATGGATTCCAGTTTAATTCAGTGGAAATGCATTAGTACTGAAATGCAGTAGCAGCAACTGGAATCCATGCATTTCCATGAATTATTTTTGGAATCTGATCCCTTATCATACCTGTTCATTCTTACTCGTCGCTCGACTTATCGTGACTAAATTCAAGATGGCTGCAAACGCTAAACTTCGTGAAGATACTGTCTGTATAAATCGTCTTGTAAGTAAACTACCAGTGCTTTTTCAAAGTTCTCAATGTCTCGTTTTAAATGTCAGGGCCCTCGGAAGTCTACCAATGAAGTGTGGAGATACATTGAGTCTCGTAAATGGTGTAAAACAGTGATTTATTTGCATGGCTAGCCCGATGCCGAAGCACCACCATTGAAAAAGCTGTTGGTAGCATCGGCTAACTAGCGCCAGATTTTGGAGTGCAGGGGACAAGCCGAGATGGGCTATGAGACATACGTTCACACTCGGTATCATGTTTCAATACACTTTAGGTCAATATCACACCGGAATTCTCCTTTAAATCAGTTTTATTTGCGCTGTCAAGAGCACACTCCCATTGTGATTTATCTTCCATAGTCAGAAACACATGTCAGACACAGGCAGATTTGATACACATGTACTAGAGCAGGAGGATCTACAGTACAAAACATACTGTATGAAGGCCACACTGCATGAGTGACAGAGTGATGCTGCTTAGCGTTGTTTTTTCATGCATGGTAGACTATAGTGTATGCAGGACTAGAGCTGGATGAAACTGCGGGTGGAGGTGGTGGGGCAGTAGAACGTGGCGGGGCAGGAGAACGGGGGACTAACAGGTGTGTCCCTCACGCAACACTGGCTCCCACAACGGTGTGCACAACAGCGGCCAATCAGTCGCGCTTCACATCTGCACCGCGGCGTTGTGGGGGATAAATAAATAAGGGAGGCTCATGTGTCTGGGGCATTATTAGTAATTGTGTGTGCAAACTGTTTCACTTTCCTCCTGCCCTGCTCGCAGCTGCCCCACCATCACAGCAGCTGATCAGATGAGTGTGTGTGTGTGTGTGTGTGTGTGTGTGTACTTGTGTGTCTGTGTGAGTGTGTATGTGTGTGTGTGTTTCTGTGTGCATGTGTGTGTCTTGCTCAAATATAGGCAACTGGCCCATTCTGTGCATGGTGTGACTGTACTATGGGAACAAGCCAGTCAGTTCCTCTGATTCTCACTGCTATTCTCCTCACTCTGAATAACACGAAAGACAAATTAGTAAAATTGAGGTACGAACACATGAGATGGACCAGAAGCGTCTCTCAGGCAAATGGAAGTCAGACTTCCCTCAGACGAATGGAAAAACAGAGAGAATGGGAGAAAAATATGAAGAAAGAGAGAGAGAGAAAAAGAGAGAGAGAAAAAGACAGTAATGATATTGATGGTGCATGCAGAGACGCGGTGACCTTGCAGTCCAGAGTTGATGACACAGGGCGCTGACCACAGAGAGCCACTAATGAGCAGTGTGACATCCCAAGCGCCTGTGTGACTGACATCCATATGTACCCGAGTCCACCACTCAGCCCCGTCCTAGTCCGTTGAGATCCCGCTGTTTTAGTGGACTCACCCACTCGAAAATAGAAATATTTTTTGATTGTTGAATGATGTGTTTGCCTGTGCGTCTAGGGCCCTTTCTGCTCTAATTCAACAGCAAGCTCACAGTGACCTCAAATGAGCACGGCAAAGTGAAAACTGCTAATGCTTATGCCTACTATTAAAGATGTAGTTCGCATTTACAACACAAAGTTAGCCCTACAGAGCTGATGTGTCAAGTCCAAGACCAACACAAGGAAAGGAATGAAAGAATACTATTTGACAGTTGTTTTCTATTCACCCCAGATGTTGAATAACTCTCCTTTCTAAACCCTGATAAACATGTAGTGTTCTAAACATGTAGTGATCTAAACATAAGTATAAGTAAGTATAAGTATATATACTCTTTTGATCCTGTGAGGGAAATTTGGTCTCTGCATTTATCCCAATCTGTGAATTAGTGAAACACACAGTGAACACGCTGTGAGGTGAAGCACACACTAATCCCGGCGCAGTGAGCTGCCTGCTACAACAGCGGCGCTCTGGGAGCAGAGAGGGGTTAGGTGCCTTGCTCAAGGGCACTTCAGTCATTCCCAATGGTCGGGGCTCGAACCGGCAACCCTCTGGTTAGAGGTCTGGAGTGCTAACCAGTGGGCCACGGCTGCCCATCTACTGTAGTGTTCTAAACATGTAGTGCTCTAAACATGCTCAAACGTGCTCTAAACGTAGTGTTCTAAACATGTAGTGCTCTAAACATGTACTGTTCTAAACATGTAGTGCTCTAAACATGTAGTGCTTTGAACAGGTCTCCTCTTCACTGTGTCTTATATGTTATTTTCTTGCTGTGAGTCACTTAAATAAATAAAAGCGTCTGCCAAATGAATACATGTAAATGTGCATGTGAACGCTGAACATCTAAAAGGGGATTCCTCGTTCAGCGACAGCTCTGGTCAGTGGGCACAGATACTACAGCAGCATGTGTGAACCAGAGAGTAAACAGAGTTTGCGGCAACAGAGTCCAGGCTTTTATGAAGAGGTCCAGAGACTCCTCTACCTCTGTCCAGTGTTTATAAACTCCTCAAGTGGTTGTAAACTACATGGTGGACAAATACTGGGGCTGTAGCACAGATTTAACAAAAGACGCTGCTTCCTTCTCTGACCCCGAGTCACTTTATGGCAGCACTTGGGGAAACACTGCTTTCAGTTGAATTGTGCTGTTATTTGAGGAATGACTTGTCTAAGCAAGTCAGCGTGTTCAGTAAATACACTGAATTTGTCACATTTTTACTTGCACAATGTTAATAGAATATTTATTGCCAACACAATGGGGTGTCTGTCTTCACAAGTACAGTAATGCCAGAAAGGGAAATCCAAGATGTGAATTGGACATTGGGTGTCTGGCTTTCTCATCTGTTCTGTACTGTGCTCCTGATGACCAAACCTGTGATCATTTAGACAACATGGCCTTCCAAATGGAGAGAACTGGAACAGATTAGAATGTATTCTAATCCAATTAATCACACTCACGAGGCAATGTCCTCCTTTCTTGTGATACAGTTGTGTTTATATACATGTGCAATTTTCAATGTGATTGAACTGGTGACGAGACAGAAATCTGTTGTTTCAGAACAACAAATCTAGTTCCACAACTCTACATCAACATCTAGTTCCACTACTCAATCATATGAGGAGGCCGCGATATCCTTTGAGTCTGGGGTTTCTGCACTGTCACATCAAATCATCTCTGCCGCTCCTCGGCCCTCTTTGTAGCAGCAGTAGATGTCAGCTCGTCGCCCACACTAAAGAATCCACGCAAATAATGTTCTTGTAGGCCTTAAACAGAAGAACCCCTCCATTGGGCCTTCAGCGGGGGCCATATTGTCTGAAGGTCTTGATAGGTTTCATCTTATGAACTACGGGGTGGTTTTACACAGAGTGGTTTGTAGGAATGTCTTCAGTTTAAATTACAACCTATTTTGCACGGAGTTGACAACGGTTGTAACCAGATGCAGATCTCTCCCAGAAACCTTGAGGAACCTTTTCCGTAGGGGTGCATTTCTGCTCTCTGTCCTTGTCCATTACCTAACATTACTGTCATAAAGCGTTATTATTAAAGGTGAAACTTGTGTATAGTGTTGAGCATCGTGGAAGGAAACATAATGACATTGCATTCTTCCATTTGTGTATTTTCTTAATGCTGTAATGTGACCCTGGGAGCTGTGTATATGGTGACTGACAATGTGGGGTATGGTTTCATGGGACAGCCAGGTCCTCCTGCATTTGTTTATGTAAGGCAGGCTCTGGGGTTTGTTCATAAGTTCCTCATGGCACTAAATTACCTTATGTCATTTATCTGGAGTACTGTATGAATGTGTGTGTGTGTGTGTGTGTGTGTGTGTGTGTGTGTGAGAGAGAGAGAGAGAGAGAGCATTGTGTGAGAGAGAAACAGAGAGAGAGAGACAGAGAGTATGTGTGTGTGTGTGTGTGTGTGTGTGTGTGTGTGTGTGTGTGTGTGTGTGTGTGTGTGTGTGTGTGGTATGGAAAGTGTGTATGTGTTTTTTGAGAGAAAAAAGTAGTGTGTACTGTACACACATATGCATGTATGCATATTTCTGTGTCATCACAAGTGCAGGCCTCTCTTTACTGCACAGCAATTACAGAGGTCATGGGAGAGAGGGGTTTCCTGTGTAGACAACATATGTTTACAGCAGGGCTTTGAATACAGTCAAACCCATCGCAACATAGATATATACAACGTACTGTACATACATATTATATTGTGTATGTGCACTGTATGTGTTCTTGTCTCATCATACAAGTTCATAAACAAGTCAATGTGGACACTTGCTACTCTGCAATTAGAGCAGCTTAGATGTTTACATTTTTTTTAATAATCATTTTGTTATTAATGACAGGACTAAACACCTAGTGTACACACACACACACACACACACACACACACACACACACACACACACACATACAGATTATAGTGGTCCATGACTCTTGTCATTCCCTCCAAGTGCAGTCACCAGGGTGAGGCCACAGAAACTGTCCCCATGCCAGCAGTCAGTCCCATACCCATAAACACACACACACACACACACACACACACACACACACACACACAGCACCACCCACAGATGGGCGATTGTGTCCCGGTCGTCCCAGACGTCCAATGATCATGTGTGATGTTGTCTTGCACTGTCTCTCTCTCTCTCTCTCTCTCTCTCTCTCTCTCTTTCTTTTCTCTCCCCCCTATTCCATCGCTCCATGTTTAGTTTTCTTGCATTTTTGTTTGTGAGCCTGTGTGTGGAGAAGTATTTCATTGGCCTCATGCGTGATTGCACTGTCGGGCAGCAACACCCATTTATTACCTCCAGAAAAGCCCTCTATTACGGCTTATTCTATGGCTGCTATATTTACACTGGCATGTCTCGCGCCGGCCAGAGCCAAGAAGCTCACTTTACTGTTCACAGGCTGCGTCTTTACACATTCCACTCTGACCATAATGCCTGCTTTCGCGCTGCCAAAGGATGCACCGACTCTTTAAATCAGTGAGACAGAGTGAGTGAGAGAGAGAGAGAGAGAGTAATTATTATGAGTATAAAATAGTCATGATTTTTAAAGTGACTGTATTTCTTTTGATTAGTGACTGTTCGTGAGAATAACCACTCAATAAACTCAGACATTTAGTGAATGTATGATGTATGCCGTAAACCTTGTTGTCATCTTGTCCTGGGTTAAGGAGTTTGAGCATCTTCCCAGGCCCAAAACGCCCATGCCACACATGCACACACAACACAAACACACTCCAACCATCCACATAAACAACTGCAATTGCTTAATGACACCCTGGCAATGATTCCCATATCTACTATTGAGAAGACAAGGCCATAGTCTTCTAAATTTCTGTGTTAGGGGGTAGTGTGTGTGTGTGTGTGTGTGTGTGTGTGTGTGTGTGTGTGTGTGTGTGTGTGTGTGTGTGTGTGTGTGTGTGTGCGTGTGGGGGGGCTGTACTGGCAACAAATCAATGTAGAGACCGCAGAGAGACAGAATAGTTCCTGACAACCCAACAAAGTCATATTTACCGTGTTTGCAGGCGCCGATTCAATGAATAATACATTCTCCACCTTGATAGAGAGTTTGCAAGCAAAAAAGAGGTAGCTAGAGAGAGATAGAGAGAACACACATGGGAAGCAGAAAAGTGGAGAGAGGTGAATCAAGTAATTTATCATTTGGGCTTAAAATGCACTTATTCCTGGGTCATGAATAATTTGGCGTCACAACACTAATTTTGCATTAGACTAACGATTCACAGTTCAGAAATGCTCCTTAACTCTCCTGGGTTGCCTTTCTGCCTTGTTTTTCCCATTTACTAATGCTTTTTCCACCAAACGCGATGTGCACCAAATATAGGTCATATTGAGAGGGCTTGCACTGGCGGGGAACGGCGGTGGCAGTCCCCTGGTCTCCAGGCGGCCGTATGGGGAGTCCCGGCTGCATTGGCAGGCTCACAGACAGCGGGGCTTCACGCCGCAGCGCTATTAATACAGTCTCTGCCAGTTTAATATTTAATTGTGCTGATGGACTGCATCTGTGCTGCTCCGTGATGCAAACATTATTATACATACTAAGTGGCTTAATTGTAATTAGAGCTGAAAATTTAATTAAACCTAACAATAAAGTAGATCGTCACTAGTTTTTCATCCAGCCAACCCCCCCACCCCCATTCACGGCTTGCAGTTAACTCTTTAGTGCCCAGACTGTTCACCTTCCCCCGTGCACTGTAGAACAGAATGATGACACAAAGGTCTAATACTTAGTTCGGTTTGTATAAATGTGTGTCAAAATTGAAAAAACAATTGCTGAAGCATACCCTTGACCAAGTCGAGAGTGTGATTAGACTGGTCTTCTTGTGAAATCGAGAGTGTGATTTGGTTTCATGTTTGCATGCGAGACAGGGCCTGAGTTTATTTCTCCCAAGATGTGTTTATGAAATATAAGTCTAAAGTGGTACCTCTCTGTATGCGGATACACAAAAGGCCAAGCTCTGGTCTATGTTGAGCAGATAATTCATGATTGGAGGGGGCCAAGCAAATGTCTTAAGTCTAAACACTTGTAGGCTGCATCAAATATCCCTTCATCAGACAGAGGCTTTCCTCTCTCTTCTGCCGGCAGACATAATCTACCCACTAATGACACCATATAAAATGAAAAGTGGCAGTTCTGGCTTAAAAGCATTTTGACCTCACCATGTTTTTCAAAGTGGATTTATTAGGGACTCATATTATGTAGAAACTCTCTCAGATTCATCTCTCTTAAAAATATCCTTCACAGTGGAGCTCATAAGAATTCCGTCTGGCCAAAAACAAGCTGTTTCTCGATGACTTTTAGTTTCCTACAGAATCAGTGAGTGGAGACATAACTATGTTCAGCCACTGCCTCCACAACCCCACAAGCTGCTGACTTCCATGGAGAGGAAGGCAACTTCCTGTTTCAGCCACCCTCAGTTGTGTTACACCATTTGGCAATATCAGTGTGAGTTAAAGAAAAAATCATTTTATATTACAAGACCTTTGCTAATCCACCTGCAGGTCTATGGGATGTCTGGATTTTTCAGTTCAATTCAATTCAAAGCGCTTCATTTGTTCCTAAGGACATTTTACCCGATTCTGTAGGACAGTATATTACAGTACATTAGGTAGTGTCTTACAGTAGTGCATAACACATACACAAAATATGATATCTAAATATCAGACACCTCACCTTCAGTTTCTCCCTCTCCGTTCTCTTTTTCTCTCTGTCTATCTTTCACACACACACAGAGACATGAATATCCCCCACCTCAAAAGGATACAGAAACCCACACACACATACACACACACACACACACACACACACACACACACACACACACACACACAGAGACATGAATACCCCCCACCTCAAAAGGATACAGAAACCCACCCACAACCACACACACACATAAACACACACACACACACACACATTCCCCCCCCCCCCCACACACACACACTCACACACACACACACACACACACACACACACACACACACACATACACACACACACTCACACACACACTGACACACACACACACACACACACACACACACACACACACACACACACACACACACACACACCCCTCCCTCTGGCTCTCTGGCTGTCTGTTTGGCTGTATTATTTATTAGGTGTGAGGCGTGTTAGCGGTGCTGCTGGTGGGCCGGGCCGTAAACAGCTCCGTGTTGGGCGACATGGTTTTGCACTTTCCCAGCAGGCCTGGGGAGGGTGGTCAGGGCCGACCGGAGGCGACAGGCTGCCAAAGAGCGACTCACTAAAGCCTGTCCCCTCGCAGTTGGCCCGACAGCGCACGCCTCTATTGACAAATAAAGCCAGCTCCATTTAATGAATAAATGAGCAGGGCTGCCAATCTACCGCTCAGTGCTGCAGTGTGTGTGTGTGTGTGTGTGTGTGTGTGTGTGTGTGTGTGTCTCTCTCTCTCTCTCTCTCTCTGTGTGTGTTTGTGTGTGTGTGTGAGTGTGTGTGTGTGTATGTGTGTGTGAGTGTGCGTGTGTGTGTGTGTGCGTGTGTGTGTGTGTGTGTGTGTGTGTGTGTGTGTTTGTGTTTGTGTTTGTGTTGTGTGTGTGTGTGTGTGTGTGTGTGTGTGTGTGTGTGTGTGTGTGAGTGTGTCTGTGTATGTGTGTGTACTCAGCGTGAAGACCCATGCTGTTTATCTATCTGGAAAAACATGTATCTGTACTTATTTTTTGCCCTGCTGATAATGTGTCTGGCCGATAATGTGTGTATGGTTTGTGTGTAAGTGTATATGTGTCTGTGCCTAGATGTGTGTCTGTGTGTGTGAGAGAGAGAGTGTTTGTTTGCATGTGCATGCATCTGTGTATTTCTGTGTGTACATGCATGGGTGGATATTGGCTTACGTGGATCTTCTGACATAAACACAAGAGTGTGTCCTTCCTAATAACATGCATCAACACACATTCACGCATATCACTCTAAAGTATGTAAAAAACAGTTTTGAAAGTTAGAAAATAAAACAATTATTAGATTTAAGTCATGCATCTCTCCTGATAATCATCCATTCACCCATAGGCCTACTTGCATCTCACTACCAGCATTCCAGCTTACAGTCACCATTAAGAACCCCCCACCACACCCCGACTCTGGCTCAATGCAGTTCAGTCTTCCTTTGTCAACAATCACTATAACACAAGCAATGACACCTCGGTTGAACGGCACTTCAAATATATGGGCACTCGAATGCCCGGCTCACCTATAATCCTTTTGATTTATCCGCATGGGGCTGTTTTACAAGCCTAATGCTCTGATTAAACTGCACCAGGCTCACACCCGCTGACATTACAGACAGGCACTTTACGCCGAGTGCTGCCCTCGGACCCAACTGCCACTCCACACACATTATTACCACCGCAGGAGGAATAGCAGCAGTGGCAGGAGCAGGAGGTGGGGGTGGAGATGGAGGAGGAGGACAAGGTGGGGGTGGAGGAGAGGAAGAAGAGGATGAGGACAGAAGGAGGAGGTGGAGGAGGTGATGGTGGTGGTGGTGGACGAGAAGGAGGAGGAGGGGGTGGAGGAGGTGGTGGTGGTGATGGACAAGGATAAGGAGGAGGAGGTGGAGGAGGTGGTTGATGGATAAGGAGGAGGAGGAGGAGGAGGGGGTAGAAGAAGTGGTGGATGGGGAGAAGGGGGAGGTGATGGTAGTGAAAGAGGAGGAAGAGGAAGATGAAGAGGAGGTGGAGGACGAGGCGGAGAATTCTGGGAGTCCTGCACCTCTGAGACGGAGTAGTCAGGCGAGAGACCGCTACATTAACCACAGTGACCAACACTGATGTGGTCCAGCAGTACACTGGTCAGATGAATGCAGACAACTGTCTACTAAATGTGGATAGATGGGGTGTCATCTGGAGCAGGGAATGTGTTCAGTGGATACCACACAGATATTGTGAGACAAAATGTGCAAATTTTTTCAATGAAACAATCTCCTCTGGGATGCTTCAGTTACATATTTGACAATTAAACATCCCAAATCATGACTGTTTCTGCTTGATTTTTGAGACATTGAGACATTCGGAAATAACACTTAAACAGTTCCAATACTTAAATGGAACAACGCATACTATTTTTTGATACAATTGATACTAAAATATCAATATTGGAATATTGGAACCGCTGCCACTGTGTGAAACTGGCCATGCTGAGAAACTGGGGATGTTCAGCTGACAGACCGATGTATTGTGCTTGTGTATTACACTGTATGGTGCACAGGACAGCAAGGGCAGTCAGAAAGTGTGTGTGTGTGTGTGTGTGTGTGTGTGTGTGTTTAGGTATAGCACATCTGTGGGCATCGGTGTCTGCTTCAGTGAGTTTGGCAGTGGCCCAGAACACAGACAAGAGGAACAGGGTGGAGAGGAGGGGAGAGGGGAGGAGAGGAGAGGAGAGGAGAAGGGAGGGGAGGAGAAGGGAGGGGAGGAGAAGGGAGGGGAGGAGAGGAGAGGAGAGGAGAGGAGAAGGGAGGGGAGGAGAGGAGAGTGGAGTAGAGGAGAGAAGAGGAGAGGAGAAGGGAGGGGAGGAGAGCAGAGGAGAGGAGAGGAGAGGGGAGGAGAAGGGAGGGGAGGAGAGGAGAGGAGAGGAGAAGGGAGGGGAGGAGAGAAGAGGAGAGGAGAGGAGAGAAGAGGAGAGGAGAAGGGAGGGGAGGAGAAGGGAGGGGAGGAGAAGGGAGGGGAGGAGAGGAGAGGAGAGGAGAGGAGAAGGGAGGGGAGGAGAGGAGAGTGGAGTAGAGGAGAGGAGAGGAGAGGAGAAGGGAGGGGAGGAGAAGGGAGGGGAGGAGAGGAGAGGAGAGGAGAAGGGAGGGGAGGAGAGAAGAGGAGAGGAGAGGAGAGAAGAGGAGAGGAGAAGGGAGGGGAGGAGAGGAGAGTGGAGTAGAGGAGTTGAGAGGAGAGGAGAGAAGAGGGGAGGAGAGGAGAGGAGAGGAGAAGGGAGGGGAGGAGAAGGGAGGGGAGGAGAGAAGAGGAGAGGAGAAGGGAGGGGAGGAGAGGAGAGTGGAGTAGAGGAGTTGAGAGGAGAGGAGAGGAGAGGAGAGGAGAGCAGAGGAGAGGAGAGGAAAGGAGTCGAGAGGAAAGGAGAATTGAGGTGAGGTGAGGTGAGGAGAGGAAAGGAGAGGTAAGAACAGGGGACAAGAGGGCAGAGAGGAGAGCAGAGGAGAGTTGAGGTCAGACTAGAGCACTAGGGGAGTGGGGGAGTGAGTGAGTGAGTGAGTGAGTGAGTGAGTGAGTGGGGGTGTGAGTGAGTGAGTGGGGGAGTGAGTGAGTGGGGGAGTGAGTGAGTGAGTGAGTGAGTGAGTGGGGGAGTGAGTGAGTGAGTGGGGGAGTGAGTGAGTGAGTGGGGGAGTGAGTGAGTGAGTGAGTGGGGGAGTGAGTGAGTGGGGGAGTGAGTGAGTGAGTGAGTGAGTGGGGGAGTGAGTGAGTGAGTGAGTGGGGGAGTGAGTGAGTGAGTGAGTGAGTGAGTGAGTGGGGGAGTGAGTGAGTGAGGGAGTGAGTGAGTGAGTGAGTGGGGGAGTGAGTGAGTGAGTGGGGGAGTGAGTGAGTGAGTGAGTGAGTGAGTGAGTGGGGGAGTGAGTGAGTGAGTGAGTGAGTGGGGGAGTGAGTGAGTGAGTGAGTGAGTGAGTGAGTGGGGGAGTGAGTGGGGGAGTGAGTGAGTGAGTGAGTGAGTGGGGGAGTGAGTGAGTGAGTGAGTGAGTGAGTGAGTGAGTGAGTGAGTGGGGGAGTGAGTGAGTGAGTGAGTGAGTGAGTGAGGGAGTGAGGGAGTGAGGGAGTGAGTGAGTGAGTGAGTGGGGGAGTGAGTGAGTGAGTGAGTGAGTGAGGGAGTGAGTGAGTGAGTGAGTGAGTGAGTGAGTGGGGGAGTGAGTGAGTGAGTGAGTGGGGGAGTGAGTGAGTGCGTGAGTGAGTGAGTGGGGGAGTGTGTGAGTGAGTGAGTGAGTGGGGGAGTGAGTGAGTGAGTGAGTGAGTGGGGGAGTGAGTGAGTGAGTGAGTGGGGGAGTGAGTGAGTGAGTGAGTGAGTGAGTGAGTGGGGGAGTGAGTGAGTGAGTGAGTGAGTGAGTGGGGGAGGGAGTGAGTGAGGGAGTGAGTGAGTGAGTGAGTGAGTGAGTGGGGGAGTGAGTGAGTGAGTGAGTGAGTGAGTGAGTGAGGGAGGGAGTGAGTGAGTGAGTGAGTGAGTGGGGGAGTGAGTGAGTGAGTGAGTGAGTGAGTGAGTGAGTGGGGGAGTGAGTGAGTGAGTGGGGGAGTGAGTGAGTGAGTGAGTGAGTGAGTGGGGGAGTGAGTGAGTGAGTGAGTGAGTGGGGGAGTGAGTGAGTGAGTGAGTGAGTGAGTGAGGGAGTGAGTGAGTGAGTGAGGGAGTGAGTGAGTGAGTGAGTGAGTGAGTGAGTGAGTGAGTGAGTAGGGGAGTGAGTGAGTGAGCGAGTGAGTGGGGGAGTGAGTGAGTGAGTGAGTGAGTGAGTGGGGGAGTGAGTGAGTGAGTGAGTGAGTGAGTGAGTGGGGGAGTGAGTGAGTGAGTGAGTGAGTGAGTGAGTGAGTGAGTGGGGGAGTGAGTGAGTGAGTGAGTGAGTGAGTGAGTGAGTGGGGGAGTGAGTGAGTGAGTGAGTGGGGGAGTGAGTGAGTGACTGAGTGAGTGAGTGAGGGAGTGAGTGAGTGAGGGAGTGAGTGAGTGAGTGAGTGAGTGAGTGAGTGAGTGAGGGAGTGAGTGAGTGAGTGGGGGAGTGAGTGAGTGAGTGAGTGAGTGAGTGAGTGAGTGGGGGAGTGAGTGAGTGAGTGGGGGAGTGAGTGAGTGAGTGAGTGAGTGAGTGGGTGGGGGAGTGAGTGAGTGAGTGAGTGAGTGAGTGAGGGAGTGAGTGAGTGAGTGAGTGAGTGGGGGAGTGAGTGAGTGAGTGAGTGAGTGGGGGAGTGAGTGAGTGAGTGAGTGAGTGAGTGAGTGAGTGGGGGAGTGAGTGAGTGAGTGAGTGAGTGAGTGGGGGAGTGAGTGAGTGAGTGGGGGAGTGAGTGAGTGAGTGAGTGAGTGGGGGAGTGAGTGAGTGAGTGAGTGAGTGAGGGCCTTTCCAATACCAGTCTCTACCCACTCCACTCCCCATCGATTACGGAGTGCACTCCGGTGGGAATCACCCCTCACAGCTAAATGGGGTTCCCTTGATTTAAGCAATAAGCCCCGAGAGGCCATAGGTCACATTGATTTTACAACAGCTAAGGAGCGTTGTTAGGCACGACGTGCAAGCGGAGTCGAGACGCAGCTACTCCCAACTTTTATATCAAGTTTTGGTAGCGCAGTAATATAGAACGAAATGTGGTCAAGGCATTTTACAACGGCATCGAACGTGATTCAGCCAATCACAATCAAGGACCGGAACTATCAGTTTTAGAATAGAGCATGGGGTATAACACCACACTCAGTTTTGGGATGGATTTCAGTCTGCCTAGTGTAAACAGGTTATGACAGAAGCCTAGATCTGTTTACAGGTTTTCCTGTTATGGAAATATGGAATTTGTATAAAACATTCTCCATGACATTCAAAACACACTATCACTTACTGTATCGGTAATTGGTTTTGAATAGCCCTTAGGTAATATGGTGGACCCTCCATGTTACAGTAGCACACAAGAGAGACGGAGAGCAGGTGGCCAGGGGGAGAGGGCGAAGTAACTCATTTCGGAAAGGGCCACAGTGAGTCAATGAGTGAGTGAGTGAGTGTGTGAGTGGGTGTGTGAGTCAATGAGTGAGTGAGTGTGTGTGTGAGTGAGTGTGTGAGTCAATGAGTGAGTGAGTGAGTGAGTGAGTGTGTGAGTGAGTGACTGAGTGACTGAGTGTGATCATACTCAAATCACACTCACAACTACTGTACCTGCTTTGTTTTGTTCAAAGCATCTCTCTCTCTCTCTTTCTCTCTCTCTCTCCATTTCTTCCTTTATGTCCCTGTCACTATTTATTTCTCTGTATCTCTGCATCTTTCTCACTCATTTTCATCATTTTCATTTTTAGATATTTGTGGTAAGATTTTTGAGATAATTGTAATTTCTGATAATACACCAATCTATCACCCTTCTGCACATTTTTCTATTGTACTCTCTCTTTCTGTGTCTCACACACACACACACACACACACACACACACACACACACACACACACACACACACACACACAGATCTGTGGGGGGTCTGGCAGCCAGTCAGACAGTGGGTCTCTATGAGGGAGAGATGGAGGGAGGGAGAGAAAGAGGGAGGGGTGGATAGAGGGATGTGGTTGAGTGTCACCAGGTTGTCATTACCCCAGCATCTGCTCCCATCACACATTCCATTATGTCGCTGCGCTAAGCGGGGGCGCCACATATATCGGCCCTCTTAATTAAACCACGCAGGCAATAACCGCGGACGCCCCAGTCACGTGCGCCCAGAGGGCCCGTGTCTCACTAGGCTGGGGACTGTCCTTTTGGTGTGGCCTGCACTGTGATGCTACAACTCCCTGTTTCCTGCCGTCACCACCACTGTAAACAATATGTCGTCTCACATACAATTGCAGGGAACAGCGTGCAGTGAAATATTAATGTAACAAAAGAAACATGAAATGGACTTCCACACAGTGATGCTTTTAAACAGAAGTTTCCAGACAAAGAAAAAAAGATCTAAACACTGCGTGAGAACTCACAGACACACACATGTGAAGACAAGATGGCGTCTTGTACTCTGGGCTAGAGCAGTGCTAAGACAGAGGAAGATGTGTTTGTATTATCTCTGATCTCAGACATATGGTTTGAGCTCTCCCATCCAGCGATGGCATTAGTGTTGGTGATTGAGAGAGTGCCGAAGCAGAAACCCACTATAGTGTTGGCGCACAGGACGCTGGTCCAACACACAGTGAGACCCAAGTCTGATATGTCTCTGCCAACAACAAGGTTTAAAAATGGCATCCACTTGTGCAAGATTCGGAAATTTACAACTTGCTATGACTCAAGTTTCAGTGGGTTAGCTGATGTATTTTTGGGCAATGTGGTATAAGATTTATTTTCTTGTTTAATTTTAAGTTTAAGGGAAAACGTAGTGTTTGTTCCCCATTATTTAGTAATAGCTGTAATTGTAATGGTAGCTGGATGTGTAACACTACAGTCAGTAATTAGTCAATCTACTAATGAGGAGTATGGTGTTGGACCACACAGGTCATTATAGAGGAATCAGACTCATGCAATGACGTTTACTTCTTTTAAAAGATAAAAAGAACATCATAGATATACAATTTACTGACTAATTTGCCTCTTTTTCCCCTTTGTGTTTATTTCACAATCACCTAGATGAGAATAATACATGAAATACATGTAGCCGTTATCCTCCTCTGCTGCCCCAAAATGATAAACCCAGCATAGTTCCTTCTTATCAAAAAATCGTAAAAGTCATCTTTTTTGTATACACTTCCTATTATGTGAACCAAGGCCGTAGCCATAGAGTCAACATATACAAATTCATGAACAGATGCCATTATGTTAACATATTTCTTTTTTTAAAATAATAGTGTTCCATAGCCCTGTTCTTCCCCTCTGTGTGTTATTCCACCACCATGCCACCTTCTATCACTGCCCAATTGGCATCATCATGTGCGCTCTCTCTCTCTCTGCTACTCTGAATGCACTAATGTGAAAACAGTAGAAATATTATCAATACAAAAGTTTCTTGCATGATGTTCAGGAATGGACAACTAGTCATTTCTGATCTGAATGGCAAATGAAGAAATATTGACTAATCTTTTGTAGGCACATAGTGCAGTCTTTTGCAGATTGACTTGCTTTCACTAAAAATGTTTGTTCCGTCTTCATGCAATTAAAGGTGCTCTAATGTCACTTCTGTTGACGTTCAAACAAAACAGAGAGCTAGCTCGCTACTTCCTCCCCCTCCCTCCCGTGCAATTGAAACTCTCCTAAACGTGCATCTCGGCGGTGATTGGCTGAAACAGTTTGTTACTGTATGTTTTTACGGTCCAGGCTGGACCAAGTTGTTTTTGTTGCCATTTTTGGAGCCTGGGCTGTCCACAGAGACCGCACTTTTTTTACACTGTATTCAGGGCACAGCCAGCTAGCGGATGGTGAGGTGATGTTTGCTGTATGTGACAAAAATGTTTTAGCTTAGAAACCACGTAACATTGAGGGGGGCAGCCGTGGCCTACTTACTGGTTAGCGCCTTGGACTTGTAACCGGAGGGTTTCCGGTTCGAACCCCGACCAGTAGGCATGGCTGAAGTGCCCTTGAGCAAGGCACCTAACCCCTCAATGCTCCCCGAGCGCCGCTGTTGTTGCAGGCAGCTCACTGCGCCGGGATTAGTGTGTGCTTCACCTCACTGTGTGTTCACTGTGTGCCGAGTGTGGGATCAAAAGAGTATATATACTTATACTTATACATTAGCACCTTTAAGGTCAAACATATTAGAGCACCTTTAAGGTCAAACATATTATTTGTCTGCACAATTACAGTTCCAGCGCATTTTAAGACGATGTTTTTGGTAGCGTAATGGTTGCTAGCATGCAGTGGCCTAAAAAAGTAGTGGTTCAATTCCCGGCTTCCACCATAGTGTCCTTTAGCAAGGCACTTAACCCCAAGTTACTTCGGGGACAATGAAGTCCCTTGTAATAGAATCGACATATGTAAGGCACTTTGGATGAAAAGTGTCTGCTAAATGAATAAATGTAAAGACTAGATGTTATTGTTAGCCTTAAAGTCAGACATGCAGGGCATTACCCTATCCATATACCACACACTGCTTGTATGAAAACATTTAATGACATGGGACCTGGACATCGCCTTAGGTTATCCATGAATAAACCTGCCTATCATATTCTGTGTTGGTTTTTGTCAGAAATGCCAACACCCAAGTCCACTTGTAAGTGTGTGTGTGTGTGTATGTGTGTGTGTTAGTTATGACAGGAACAATGGCATCCCATTCCAGCCACAGACTGCTAGGACAGAACAAAGTACTCCTAGTCACACCTTTTTTGCTAAATATTAGTATCTAAAAAATTTCTCTGAAAAGCTTTTCAAAAATCTGCTGACTTACTTTTCGTACGGAAAAATGACAAATTAAATGATAAGAGAAAGGCTCTTCCTATGGCTCTTCCTATGGTCGACATTGATTCTCAAGCACAAGTTTGCTTGCAGTGACCACAGTGACTGGCTGATGAGCGCCAGATCTATGCTGATGAGTAGGCATGCTGCACTAAATGACTACTGCAAAGGACAAGAGACAAACACATCAATAAAGTAGACAGGCTACAAACAGATGCCTTACCTATTGACAGAATATGGTTGCAATTTTTAAAAAAATGCATCAATATGATGACACCTTAGCATTGACAGGAAAGTTCATTTACAATAAAATGTTGCATATACAGTAGTTAACACTGATTAGGTTTTGCTTGTTGGTGTGTGTGTGTGTGTGTGTGTGTGTGTGTGTGTGTGTGGATGCTTTTGCTGGTGTGTTTAATTGTGCCTGTCTGTTATCTGTCATCTCAGTATCAATAGAAGTTTCTAGAGTATGACTGACTCATGTACATGACAGAGATGATGAGCCAGTGGCTGATAGGCCAGCTGGTGCGTCTGTGAACCTCACAGACAAAAGGCAGGGACATTCATTCAGAGCTCAGGAGTTTGATAATCAGTTACTGTGTTTTTATTTCTTTAGAAATGTGTGTGTGTGTGTGTGTGTGTGTGTGTGTGTGTGTGTGTGTGTAGGAGGGGGCAGTTATGACAAAGGATTCCCTGGTAGTCCCTTTATAGAACAAAGTCTGTTTTGTAACCTTGAATGTTTTTCTTAGTTTCAACCACATCCTTGCTGAACATGGCTCTCAAGTTTCAAGTCTCTCAACTTCTTTGATTTCTTGAATGTAATGTTAGAATTTGATTATGAAATAAGAGATGAACTGATGATGGAATACATTCAGTTTGTACATTTACTTTGCATAGACTGTATAAGTAGTGTTTGTATGGTTTTACAACATTAAATGTCCCATCAACAATTAATGGGAACATTAACAGATCCTAAATTTACGTGATGGGCCAATGGCTAGTTATGTACATGTAGGTCTTTAGAATTTATTCTAGTTAGCGGCAAGTGTGTGCATGTGTGTGTGTATGTGAGGGGTTAACATTCATATGTTATGATTATGGCCTTGATGTGAACTCAGAACTAGACAGCACCCAACCTTTCATACCAGTTTAACCAATACCTTTTGACTTTTTTCACACAGAACAGACTGCTTGAGTCTGGCTTAGAGATCATCAAGTACATACGGGACATGTTTCAGGGCATTAATGACTTGATGAGGAATTTCAAAACACAGTATTATAGCAGAACTGGCAGGAGATGCTGTGCAGAAGTCAAATAGTCAACGGCCAAATAGCAACACATGCCCTTTACATACAGTAACATGTGGTAAGCATGGCCATTGTACAGCTTATTAACATTGTCCTTGTGGAGCCGGCAGAGTGACACCCCGTAGCACCAACAGTTAACGTGAGTATCTCCCTTAACTCTCACTTTAACAACCTATATCTTGCACCTGCATCAGTATGATATTTCAGCAATGATTAGGTCACGTTTCCCCACTTGCATTGTTTGCAGAAGTACACCGTGATATGTAGATTTCTGTTACTGATATCTACATTGCAATATAGGAAACTTTAATGATAAGTTGTGAATGAGAAAGAAATGCTCATCCAATAATATCCCACAGAATATGCACAACATCCACATTTAATCAATACACTGGTTGCCTGTGCTTATACTGAGGACCAACATCAGAGGCTGGCATGTCTCATGCAGGAACAAAATATACCATCAACCAACACAGATGCACGAGATAGCAACTCCTCAGTTAACCAAATAAATTAGTTTAAAAATATAATTTCAGATGCCAATAGGACAGAGACCATGTGTGCTTATAAGGTGGAAGAGTACAAGAGCTGTTGGCGGGCTCTGTGTGGAGAGGGAGGGGTGACAGAAAGGTGAAATGAGGAAGAATCTAGCGCTGTTTGGTGCCCTCTCTGTTTATGTCAGCTTCCTGAAATGTTCTGAATGAATAACTGACCCTTGGTGACCTATGATGAGGTCATGATCAGGTAAACAGGAGTCCGTTTTGAAACTATAATATCCATTCCACTGCGGTGGCAATAGTCCTAAACAAATTTGTCAGTATTAATAGATACAACAAAATTATTCTCTTTTTCACAATGCATGGAGACCATCTTTGCTAACCATCATTATCAGCAAAGACAAGCTCCTTACTTACACAATATGCATACCTACCAAACACAATTTGAATTGATTCAGGAAGTAACTGCTTATTGTTAATGTTAGTTATGTCCATGCTGACAGAACTTGATTTAATCATCAATGTTAAGCTGTTTGATACAGCAGGCAGGCAGTGGCTCAAACAGCAGAAGACATCCCCTCAAATCACTTGCCATTATCGCAGGAAATGAAGATAAAGGCCAAAGTTCAGTCGTATTAAAAACCCAACCCTGGGGTTTAAGGGGGATTTTTATTAGACGAATAAGACACGAAAAACAATCTTGTAAAATATGTCCCTGCTGATGCCACCTGTATGATTTGTCTAGCTTTATTGTCGGTTCAAAGTTTGCCTTCTGTAATGGCTGTTGAGCCAGTGCAGCTTTCCGTTTATTACCAAGCAGTGTATTGGTGAAGGACACCTCACTTAATAAACATCCTGTTTTATGGGTTGTTAAATGTCACTGGATGCAGAGTCAGTGACTTTTACACTGTCCTCCATCATCTCACGGTCACAGACACTAATGCTCATCCAATCCACAAGCACTGGAACTTACAGTACCAAAAGGGCCAATGAACTAGCAATCATGGAGACTAAAAGATTGTATTTGGGAAAATAATCTGTGTACGCATTTTGTTACTCATTTAATTGTTACATCTCTTATGTTACAAGAAAACGCCAGGCAGCAGGTTAAATTTAGCTCCACATTGCCCATAATGAACCCATTACCCAGAGTGACATGAGCTAACATTTATGTAATGTCTATACAGTGGCTGTGATGAATGAATGTGAATACAACATTATGGCTCCATAATCACTTAACTCACATTTGAATGATCTGTTTCTGGTCAGTTAATGAAGTACACATTAGCGTACTTGTTATTAAGACATGCGCCATTACAGGCTGACCAGGCCGCCTAATCTCCTAATTGCATTCATATTGACCAGGCGTCCAGTCATGTCAGCCTATCCGTGTAATTTTACAATGCGGGCTAATGCACGGAGGAGACAGTTAATGAAAATCTATGTTCTCATCTTCCAAGATGCTTTAGTGTCTGTTTGCCTGTTTCACCATAGTACCCGCTGTTTAATACCCAATTAACCCATCTATCTCTCCCTCTCTGTGTGTGTGTGTGTGTTTCTGTCTGTTTGTGTACGTGTGTATCTTAGTCAGTGTGTGATCATTGATAGCAGTTGATGGCCATAATCCATGTGTTTATGTGCGTGGGTGAGTTTGAGCACATCATGTGAACTGTCCTTTCCCTCTCTTTCTAATGATGACAGTCATATGTCTACATGTCTATAAACCAGCGGCACCATTAAACAATGGAGTCCGCCCTCGTTGCATTTACCGGGAGAGGGTCTGGCTCTCTTTAACGGCAATCGTAAAAAGCAGCAAGCGTTTTACGGCATTATTGTTCTTAAACGGCTAGTAAAACAGTAATGATAAAGGTGAGGACAATATTTTATGGGGACCATTTTTAAGATAATTTACTTGTTATATAAAAGAGTGTTCTCACGATATGGCTGTCAGAAATTGTTGATGAGTTGTGCTTTTAGTGATCTCAACAGCCAATCTGCAGGATCATTTAGGGACGGTGATAAACGACAAGGGCCATATTAGATTCATATAGTGATAATCCTAAAGCTTCACAACAACGTCTCTGTCAAATTATAATCAAAAGCTGTAAAACAAAAGAAGTGTGACGCCATGCTAATTGCATGAACAATAGTGATATACAGTAGTGATTCAGCAAAATCGACTCACAATTTACCTAAGAGGTACTGCAAGAGTCACTATGCCATAGTTGTAACCGCAATCTGATAGGATTAAAGAACTCAATCGGAATGGAGTTTATATAATTAAACCAGTTATAGATTTATGTATCCTTAGCCATATTAATACATGTATACTCTATAAATATGCCATGCATGTTTATTAGAGTTAAATGAGCTTCTCTCAGATGTGGTCACTTGAGTGGCCTGTCAATACTCACTCTGATTGACCAGCCTGCTTGTCAAAAGGAATGGGATAGCAGCATCTCATTAATGATATTAGTGTGTGTGTGTGTGTGTGTGTGTGTCTGTGTGTGTGTGTGTGTGTCTGTGTGTGTCTGTGTGTGTGGTGTGTGTGTGGGTTTGTTGCATTGAAGTAAATAAGTGCAAATTGGAAAGACATAAATTAATGACCAGCACCAATGATCAAATATGGCCTTTCAAAAGGAATACATTAATTGATATTAAGTAATTTACAGTCTATTCGTTCAAAATGTATTGAACAAAAAAGAAGCAACTAACAAATGACCCCTTGTAGAAGGAGATGGACAGGATTCTGAAGAAGACAGATTATAGTCTTCTTCTTCTTTGCTTTCTTTCTTTACTTCCATTTCAACCTTTTCATCCTTGTGGTCTCGTTTTTACCGTATTTCTCCATTAAAATAAATGGAATATTAAGGAGTAGTTCATTATTGGACCGGCTTCCTTGGCAGCTTTCATTGCTTGCTGAGATGTCCTCGGCAGATATTGGGACCAATGTGAAGTTCATCAGATGTGGAACAGACGCGTCAGGTTAAAAGGGTTCTCATCGCTCCCCTCTCTAGCTCCCTGTTATCTTGATGGATCAGGCCAGGTATTTATGACACTCTCATAAACATGTCCTCTCACAGTGACCCTCCTCACCCCCCCGATGGAATACACACACACACACACACACACACACACACACACACACACACACAACTACACGCGCACACACGTAAAACCCTCCGAATAGACAACGGTCGGCCAACCATGACCGCCCCCAGTGGGCGGCGCGTGATGCAGGGTCACCTGGTCCTGGTTACGTGACGCGCCAGGTGGCCAACGGAGGCCCTGCCCTCCTCGTTCCAGTTCCTGGCGAACCGGTCAGTTACTGTCATCAAAAGCCCTTTTCCCCTCCGCCACATTTTCATTGAAACACTGACTGTTTGTTAGTAAACGCAAACAGAGCTATTCAGTGGCACATACACACAGCGTTCATGATCACAAAGCTGTGACTTGCAAGACTTGCACACTGAAGTCATTCGTTGATCTCATGTCTTCATTTGAGGTCAGTGTTATTTTCTGAGAACCATTTTCTCTCTCTCCCTCTCTCTTTTAATCTTTCAAGTTTTCCATCTCTGTCTCTCTCTCTCTCTCACTCTCCCCCAGCAGTTCCTTTTCACTCTCTATCTTCTCCAAAGTCTCCAGTGGCAACAGAACAGAGCTGTGGCAGGTGCCACAATGGCGTTCCCGTGGTGATTTAAAGCAACACAGGCCTGTCAGCTTCCTTGTCATTACAGAGTGATATAGTGAGGCCTCGCTGCCGCCGTGGCTTGGCCCAGCGCAGATACAGCCCCTGGGTCTGGAGTGACAGACAGAACCAACACCCCAGAACATGCAAATGGATTTGCTTTGGAGGGGCCTGTTAATCAAATCAAATTAGAGAAGTTTGTTGGACTAGCTTTTTGATGTGTTTGACTTCTGCAAAACTGAGTGATGGTAGGCTCACATTTTTTCTTTCTCAAACACATATACACACACACACACACTGACACACACACACACAAAATAAATCCTAACAATTAGAACAAGTTCAAGTATTTTTTTCATGATGATGTAAATTGCATATCGGTACCACACTTCATTACATTTTGCACTTGTGGCTTATTGAATTCTTGGCTTCCTTTAATTTCACAGTTTGTAAACATAACGAATGAGTTGGTTCTATAAATTTGCCTCCCATAGAAAAACATACCTCAGTACACAGGCACAATTCATGAAACAAAATTCAAAAACAGCTAAAAGATACAATCAAGAGTAATAATAATAAAGCTGACATTGATATCTTGATGTAATGTAGATACACTACATGGTACCTGACATTTGATTTTTCTTTTTATGTAGAATTATTTTAGAATATTGGTATTCTTTATAGTAATAACTTATAAGATGACACTAGACTGATACAGAATGGCCATATACACATACACATTCAGACACAAGCTAACATTGTCTTTACGTATATAGTCTAATGTCTATATTTATGTGTGTGCATATGTGTTTATAAACGTGAATAGGGCCCTTTGTGGGTGTCCTTATATCTTAGTGTGTCCTCATGAGCGTACAGTATGTGTGTGTGTCTACGTGTGCATGTGTATGTCCCTGTGTCTTTGTGTCTGTATGTGTGTATGTCTTTGTGTCTGTGTGTACCAATGTGCGTTTATCCCTGTGTCTATGTGTGCGTATGTGCGTTTGTCTCTGTGTCTATGTGTGCGTATGTGCGTTTGTCTCTATGTGTGTGTGTGTGTGTGTGTGTGTGTGTGTGCATGTTCCTGCATGTGTGTCCAGTGTGTTTGACCCGCGGTGGCCCGGAGCGTTGGCGCCGGGGCAGAGCCCGGTCCAGCGGCGGCGTGTCCTGCTCCTGACCACTCGCTCGGGGCCACACCCGGCCGTCCCAGCCCCGCTCCGTCCAGCTCCAGTCGTGGGCTCAGACAATCAGGGGCCGCGGCTCCATGTCAGTGAGGCGGGACGACCACACTAGCCAGGGGGTGCATGCCTGCGGGGAGCCCTCCGCAGCCCCACCGTTTATTTGTGTCCTGCTGTCAGGCCTCGCCGCACATTCCATCTCTTTCTCTCTCTCTCTTTCTTTCTCTGTCTCTGCCTCTCTCCATCTCTCTTTTTTCTTTGTATCTCTATTGTCACCCATTTCTGTGACTTCTTGTTTTCTCCCCCTCATCTGTTCTTCCTTTGTGGTTGTTGTTGTTGTTGTTGTTTTGTAACCGCCCTTCCCTGCCCATTGCCTTAAATTTGTACTGAGGCTGTTTTTATTTCAAATGACAATTTCTCTCTCTCTCTCTCCCTCGCTCTCCCTTCATTTGTTCAAGATTCCCATATGTAGCAGGTGACTTGTCTCCCATGTTGTACTCGTTGCCTGCTGGGCTTCCATTTATGATGGTCACCCTCCACTAATAAAAGATGGAGGCAAGGTAATAGGGACAGAAAGTAGCCATCTACCCTCTAACAACTGACCTGGAGCCGGCCTGAAGCTGCATCACCCCATGTCTGTCTATTAGCAACTCTGGCTCTCATATATAATATATAATCATATTAGTATGTCTCTGTTCACATGTTTTTATTTCATTTGTGCGTTTTAATGATAATTACACAAGGCTGGTTTTGCATTCAGGTTAAGCACGGCCACGCTGTGTGCACCAGTGAGGGCTCCAGGCATTGGCCTGAAAATAAGATATCAGGACTAACAGCTATTCCACTCATACACACCCTCAAGCATGGACACACTGCACACTGTCATACACGCACACACACACAGACACAGTCACACACACACACAAACACACACACACACAGACACACACACAGACACACACACATACCAACACAGCGCTACCCTTGGGGAGACATTTTCAACACGCTTGTCTGGTCATAAAGACTAAGTCCTGAAGATCTTCCTATACTTAGGGAGGTAATTGCTGGTGCTAGTCTCCATTCTATATTTTGATTAGTCTATAATTTGGCAGCTCGTCGGCTCCCTGTGGCTGTCATCCGGGCCATGCAGCGTCAGGGTGGAGAGGGACGGCAGTGTTGGGTGGGGAGGCGGGTGTGTGTGTGTGGGGGGGTGTGTGTGGGGGGTAGGGGGTAGTTGGGGCAACAGGGCGGCTGCCATTGTTTCAGTAACTTAAGAGCGGCCGCAACTGCCCCTGCTAGGGAGCTGAAGGAGGGTCAGGCTCCGTGAACAGGGGCAGTTCCACCACTGAAGGGCAAACCAGAGCTTCCACCTGCTACTGGCCCCTGCTGTTTGCTTTAAATGGGAGAGTCACACTTTACTCTCTATGCTCATAGATGGGAGAGTCACACTTTACTCTCTGTGCTCGTAGATGGGAGAGTCACACTTTACTCTCTGTGCTCGTAGATGGGAGAGTCACACTTTACTCTCTGTGCTCGTAGATGGGAGAGTCACACTTTACTCTCTGTGCTCGTAGATGGGAGAGTCACACTTTACTCTCTGTGCTCGTAGATGGGAGAGTCACACTTTACTCTCTGTGCTCGTAGATGGGAGAGTCACACTTTACTCTCTGTGCTCATAGATGGGAGAGTCACACTTTACTCTCTGTGCTTGTAGATGCTTTACTGTTTGTGTCATTGAAGGAATTTGTATGCAGTTGGATTGGCACAGAACAAACCATTGGCGAACTTGGATGTCAAGCCAGTTTAGTCTGTGAATGTGTAGGCGCTCTTTTCACATGTGGCCATACATTCACACACACACACACACACACACACACACACACACACACACACACACACACACACATTGTTTGTTCTCATCAGTCATTGGCATGTGTATGCAATCTGGTTTTCTGTAGGCAAAGCCGTTGATGGATACCTCACAGCACGACAACTCCAGCCCCTTTAGGTGTACCACTAGGTTTGTTCACACTGCAAACTTAGCACACACACACACACACACACACACACATACACACACACACACACCTACTTGGGTTACTTTCATTGTCTCACACACTCTCAAGCCTCTAGCTCCCTCTAATGGTGACAGAGGGAACTGTACATTTGCATAGCTTACTAAAGATCAGTCACATCCTTTTACTCCCAGCCTCACAACTCCACTGTAACTGAAACCTACAGGCCAGAGAGGAGTCAAGGCCTCTCATTAGAGAGCAGTTTACAGTGTCACGTTTCAGTGGGTTCAACAGGATTACACTACCCATAAACCACTGACCCCTCCTGCCACAGACACACACACACACACACACACACACACACACACACACACACACACACACACACACACACACACACACAGAGAGAGAGAGAGAGAGAGAGAGAGAGAGAGAGAGAGAGAGAAATTCATATACACACAGAGAGACACACACAAAACATGAGTCTCTAATACCCACCAGATCCACTCTCAATTATGATTTCCTTTAGAGCGGGGCTGTTACATGAACCTCTGTCGTGTAAACAGGCATGTCGGCCTCCCAGCTCTTGCCATTTCTGTTCCTGCTGTTGCTTTTGGAAGAAGACACTGAGGAAACAAAGTCCAATGGTCTGCTCTGACAGGGGGAAAGAGACATTTTGTCGAGGGCACATTCTAAGTTGGCAGTCTGGATGGATAAAGCAATGATACACACACACGCACAAATACAAAACTGCATGCATATGCAGATATATCATAGAGACATGCACACACACACAAACACACACACACACACACACATACAGATTATAGTGGTCCACACACACACAGCACGTCTCTGTTTAATCAGTGCATGCCAGTCGTTGGCAGCATCTTCCTGCCTGTGGCTCACTCCCTTCTTACGGACGTCAGTGTAACTCAGCTCAAGAGTAGCTCTATTAGCATGACCCTGCTGCCATGCCAGGGTAATGAGCAGGCACTCAATAACGCAACCATGGGAAGCAACTGAAAGTAAACAAAAGGGGCTTGAGTTTTTTCCCCCTCCATAATGTCTCCCTGTACGGTGACCAAAATCTGACGCAGATTTGTTTTGCCAGAGTCAGTCATGTGCCGTCTTCTCTCATGTGTTTCTTATGTTCTTTAAGTGTTCTTTATATTTTGACCATGCCAAGGTAATACTGTAACACATACCACAAAGTCTTTCTCATATAGGCAGTTTTGTGGATGACTATGATATGTTCATCCTGTGGAATTATTAGCAGGCATAAGATGCATATGCACATACTTCCTCTATAGTGTTTGTCAATTTCCCTGCTGTGTATATGACTACACTTGATTGACAATGTATTTCTATTTACAGATTTTAAACTTTGGCCAGTCTGGCTACATATACTAGCAGGTCGATGGGCTCTAGATACACTAACCAAACACATAGTGCTACCTTGAGGTCAGGGCTCCCTTGAAAAAGAGATTTAAGATCTCAATGGGACTCACCTGGAAAAATAAAGGATAAATAAATAAATAAATAAATAAAATAATTCCCATTCCTCCATGACGTTGTCAGACACCTACAACAGTCTCGCGGATCCACTTGTGGAACTTAACATTGTTTCACATCTTCCCATCATGTTGCCGCTGGAGCAGATTAAAGAAGGTTTCGGATGGAGAGAGGAGAGGAGAGGAGACAGTCTCGGGCACAGTCTCTGTGAGTTGGGTGCGATGGCGCGCCTGTCTGGACAGGGAGGAGGAGGAGCGGAGGCCTTATCTGTCTCTCTATCTGTGTGATCAGTGGTGTCAAGGAGCGGAGCGAGGGAGATGGAGAGGGAGCGTGGAGGAGAGGAAAGAGGGAGCGAGAGTGAGGGTAGGAGGAGAGATGGAAGGAATGACACATGGGCCATTTGTCTGGTGAACGCGGAGTTCTGTTACCAATGAGAGGAGACACGGAAAGAGCGTGAGTGAATAAAAGAAAGGAGAGAGGCAGAGATGGAGAGAGAGAAAGAAAGAGAATGAGAGAATGTGTGTGTGTGTGTGTGTGTGTGTGTGTGTGTGTGTGTGTGTGTGTGTGTGTGTGTGTGTGTGTGTGTGTGTGTCTGTGTGTGTGTGTGTGTGTGTGCATTTGTGTGGTGTGTTTGTAAGCATGTTTTTCAAATGTGATCAAATGTGCACTCCACAGTAAATTCAAACAAGTCAATTAGAGAATGCATAACTGAGGAGACAGAACACCACCTACATAAATAGATTGGTAAATAAATAAAACAGATGATTGTAAAATGAGAAGAAGAACAGAAAGGTAAGAAAGGGGAGGTAGGTCCTCATTGAGAAAGAGAGAGATAGAGTAAAGGAGAGAAAGAGAGAGAGAGAGAGAGAGAATGAGGAGGCAGAAACACATGTGTTATTTATTTGGTGAGTAAACAGAGTTCACAGCAGACATAATCAATAGGAAACTCCAGATTGTAAATAGGCTCCTCTAATAGCCTAAACACTGGCAACTATAGTTACAAAGGCACTCCTGCAGTTAACTCAGCCTCCCTAGAGAGAGAGAGAAAGAGAGAGAGAGGGAGAGAGAGACCTCCCTATATTTACCAATAAGGAGCCTGATGATAAGATAAACACATAGGAGACAGGGCTAAGGGAGGGGGGGCTGGGGGAGCTTTCATCCATCCTGCCCCTCTAATGCTGGGGCTGGGGCAGCAGGGCAGGGGAGTGGGGTGGGGATGGGGCTGATGGGGGTTGAGCTGGGTTACGGTGCGGAGGCTTCTCGTGTCAGAAGGCATCGGGGTGATGCTCTGAGTCAGCCCCATGACCTCCAACTCACATGAGGAGAGAGGAGAGGAGAGGAGAGGAGACGGAGAGGAGTGGAGAGGAGAGGAGAGGAGAGGAGGGTAATCTTCACAACTCCCACCATGCTTCCCACGCTACCTCACCACAAATGTTCTGGAGATGAGCCGGTGATTACCAAGGATCTGCTGGAGAGAGAGCAAGGAGGCGCTCTGATCTAGAATGAATTGCTTCTTAGTCAGAAGCACAGAATCTACACATGAGTTTGGCGAATGTCGGTAGTTAAAAGTAGTGAATTTCAAGTAGCTCAAATCACTCAGGTGGTCGAACAGGGAAAGAGGAGTGTGACAGCAAGAA
>NC_055958.1:17143571-17146071 GCF_018492685.1 Alosa sapidissima
GGACCCTCAGTGTGCCATAATTTTTGAAGCCACAAAATACTGTAACTGATATTCATATGACTGTGTCTATGTATCATGTGTGGTTACCTCTTCTGTGAATACTGTAGGTACAGTAAGCAATAATGTCAGAATGACGACAGTCACCTTCAAACAAGAATGGCAAGAATGGTAAGAATGGCACTTAACTGCATAAACTCCTCTAATCTGCATTGCTAGATCCCATACTAAACTCCTTATCAGGCTATGTGACACACAGGCCTGTGGGCCGGGGTTTGAAGTCATCATATTCACTTATGAGGAATAGTTAAGACACTGATACAATACAAATATGATCGGAGGCTATGGGAACAGCTTGGGTCAGAAACAGAGGGTGAGACACAGAGTGGTCAGTACAAGATAGCTTTATTTAGTTTGCTCACCTGTCAACAGTTGTTAATCAAATAGAATACAAACGGGCTTTTCAAAATAAAAGCAAAAGACAGCTTTTTAAAGTTTGTTTTAAAACACAATCTTCCTTTTTCAATAAATATCATTTTTTATTTGTTATTTTTTGTGTTGTTTTTTTTTGTACACAGATAATAACAATAGAGAGTCATAATAACATATCTTTGTAAAAGTTTACAAGAGGAAAAAAAAGCAGACAGACAAAACAAACACAAATAAATTGTGAGAATGGCATTTCCACACCAAGGATCTAGTTAAGACACATAGGTTAGTTATCAGAGAGTAAAAACCACTACTACACCACTGAGTACCATAGCACCTTTCTGAATGTTGACTAATACTGTAAAAGCCAAGCTCACTCGTCCAGAATGCCACTCAAAGATCTGACCATGTGTCCAATGGTTTCCTGTTTCCTACGTAGTGCTCTAATAAAAATAATAATAAAACAACAACCACTGGACTGAAAACTCCAGCTTGAAAAAATATCCCTATATAGTGAAGTCCCTATATATATAGTGATCCCTACAGTATATACTGAAGGGAAAAAAAGCCATTGGAAATTCAACCTTGATCCTGTATTATTATTCATATTAATATTATTTCTTAATTTTTTAAAGTGCAGCTCTGGGGACCTGCACCACCACCACGACCTGCCGTCTAACCAACAGCATCTCTAGTGAGTCAGGCTGACCCATGTGATAGTAGTCGTTCTGATCACCCTCGAGCTGGCACGGGTTTACCCCTTTACCAGCGCAAAACAGGAAAACGGAAAGCTAATACTGTGATGTCACACAAACCCTCACCATGGATTATTTAGGGCTGGGCCCCTTTACAGGTACTGTAAGCAGATCTGGCGCGGATGTGTTAAGTGTCGGGTGAGGGTCGTGAAGGTGAGAACCATGAGGTCACAGGAAGGCAGCATCAGGGTTGTGCCCTACTTAGGGGGCTGGTTAGGGTGGTGCCCTACTTAGGGGGCTGGTTAGTCCCGGACGTAGGATAGTTAAAATATTCACAACTGCTATCATCGTGGGTCTTGGAATGCCTGGTCTAAGGGTTTAAGCAAAGCTTTGGTTTGCATTTTTTTTAAAGATAAAAGTTTCACTGTCTGCTAAGTAGCACTTCAGAGGTAAACACACATTCACACATGTATTATACAAACACAGCACAATTACACAATCCATCTCTGACACTCAGATACACACACACATGCGCGCGCACACACACACACACACACACACACACACACACACAGTTAATGTACAGAAACAGCTGGGCAGGCACTCGTCACCTTCCCTGGGAGTTTTTATGTATTCAAGCACTCCTGCAACCCATCTCTCTTTCTCTCTCTTTTCTCTCTCTCTCTCTCTCTCTCTCTCTCTCCCCCTTTCTGAGAGACGACGTGACAACAGATTGGGTACACAGGAAAGTGTGTGGGACTTTGGCAATTTACATCCATTTCATCATCATCAAGGCCGAGAAGCACAGGAGACAAAAGACAGGAACTGAAAAGCTGAAGAGATGGATGGACAAAAAGCAAAAAAAAAGCACAAAAAAAAAATCCGCTGTGGAGGTGGAGGGTAGGAGAAAGCCATTTTTTGCCAAGTTCCATTGGCAGTGTTTCTAATGACACCATCCTGTTCCTCTCTCATCGCTTAGCACTTCTTGTGAAACAAAAAAAGGAAAAAGAACTCACTGTCTGAGAGGACTGAAGGGCAGAAGTGTGTGGCAAAAAGACTTGGAATAACTGACATAGTTTTTCATAATTTCATAATAAGAGAAACAAAACAAAAAATAAAAACACAAAACAAAACAAAGCCCACCTCCAATTCCACTCATAAAGACATTGTCCTAGGCCATGGAGAAAACTCTTTACATTCACATAGGCATCCCTTTTTAAATATACACATGCATGCTCTAAACACACAAACACAACTGCTAACACGCCCCTGTGACCTTGTCAATAGACCATAAAGCCACAGAGAGACGCAGGGCTTACTGTTAATAGATAAACTCAGATGTATGTAGGCCTGTTTTTTTTTAGAAGAGAAAAACACAC
>NC_055958.1:17151071-17153571 GCF_018492685.1 Alosa sapidissima
TCATGTAAATGTGTGTTGTGTGTGTGCATTTGTGTGTGCTTGTGTGTAACAGACAGTACAGTACATAAGTGTGCTTATAAGTGTGGTTGTTAGTGTGCTTGTAAGTATGCTTGTTAGTTTACTCATAAGTGTGCTTGTAAATGTAGTTGTTAGTGTGCATGTTAGTGTGCTTGTACTGTAAGTGTGCTTCTCTCACCACGTCGTAGGCACTTAGCAGCTTGCGCGTGGCGTCGGTGAGGCTGCCCAGCGGCTCCAGGCAGGGGTAGCCGTCCTTCAGGAGCAGCAGGGCCCCGGGCGGGCCGTCGGAGCCTTGCAGCCGCATGGCCAGACTCTGCATGCACTGCTTCAGCTTGGCCACCGGGGGGAGCCCACACTGCTCTTTGAAAGCCACCGTTGCACTCTTGAGACAAACGGGAAGAGAAGCAAGCGCGGGTAAGAGAACTTCTCTGTAATTCACTCTGAACACTGAACCCGGTACCTCATTATAAAACACTCAATAAACAAGGTGTGATGGGTACAAACACATCAACAGGTATACAAAATGGTGGCGACGTTTAAAATGCACACTCATTTCTGAGTCCCAAAACACACACTGAATGTGGGCAGCAAAAGATGACAGATGAGACCACAGAGGAGAAAACCTGGACACAGAGTGCCATGAGACATTACATTTTAATTCACTGCAATGCCATGCATGAGGTTGCCTCAGACTGGCGTCCATATTAACTGACTATAAAAAGCCCTGAGTGCACTCGGTGCCAGGGCTGGTGTCTGTGAGCTGTCACCGCTTCTGTGCGATTTGAAACACGTCTCTGCCGTGTTCGACTGCTCACTGACAGCTGGAGACATTTTCTATTTTCCACCTGCCAAACGCCCAAGAGTACTCTCTCTCTCTTTCTCACTATCTCTCTCTGTTTGTCTGCCTGTCTCTCTCTCTCTCTCTTTCTCTCTCTCTCTCACACACACTCACACACTGGTGATTACCAGTGCACATCTGAGGACCTGCTGCTGGGGGGCTGGGAATCTAGTTTGCTAGGTGTGACCAGCGCTTTTGTTTCTCTTTCTTCTGCTGGGTTCATAGATTTCTTTTTAGATCCTTATTTTTCTTTCTGTCTGGCACACCCACACACACACACACACACACACACACTTTCTATCTCTCCCCTTCTCTGTCACTCTTTGTTGCTAAGCTCCAGCAAAAAGAGGGCGACGCACAGGGTGGCATGTGATCCCAACACTGCCATTCAATCCCAGACTTATCAGACCAG
Source organism: Alosa sapidissima (assembly GCF_018492685.1). Taxonomy (NCBI): domain Eukaryota; kingdom Metazoa; phylum Chordata; class Actinopteri; order Clupeiformes; family Clupeidae; genus Alosa; species Alosa sapidissima. Next base: position 17,152,340 of record NC_055958.1, read on the forward strand.
ATGACCCACATCAGGACAGGCGTCCAGACACACCGCCTGAGCGCGCCGCCCGCTAACCAACAGCTCTGCTACACGGCCTAACACACACAAGGCCAGCGGTCCGCAGAGAGAGAGAGAGAGAGAGAGAGAGAGAGAAAGAGAAAGAGAGAGAGAGAGAGCAGGAGAAAGAAAGTGTCCCCTTCTGCTCTACAGTATTCTCAGAAGCCACAAAGCCCAGCGAGGCCTGTATCAATGCCACATTTATCAACATGGAGCGAGGCTGCCGCCCACCCACAGGCCCAGCCATGAAATCCCTTGGGAGCAGTGTGAGATGTGATTGTTAGAGAGCTTCTATTCCAGGAGATGGGCTATGACTCATGAGGCTCCTTGCAAAGTGCATTAGCGAGTTGTCCAACATCTTGAGATTGGTAAATATGGACAGATTTCTGAGTGGTGGCGCAGGAATATGCTAACCACTGCTCTTCTGACTCTCTCACACACACTGACGCCACAGCAGAAGTCCTCAAGTACATAAATAAGGCCATGACGGCTCACAACGCCAGCACACATCCAACGCAATCCACTCTGATTCACCAAATTCCATATTTGTGACGAAACCCTTTAGAGACTCATGATTCTCAATGAGGAAGTCCCTCGGCCTCAGTCCTCTCTCTCTGTGCATCTCTGGGGTCAGACACTTTAACGACCAGTCAGTGTGTCACCGGGGGTCATTTTTCACACAAACAATTAGAACGCAATGCCGGCGTTCTAATGTATAGAACGCCGGTCATTATTGGGAAAATAAGTCCCGACAGGGCGAACCGGACGAAACTGGTGTCACCAATCCTGTGACAATTGCTGACCTTCCACCTTCGGTGACCTTAGACCATTGACAATCGGTGACCTTTCACCCCCCCCATTGTGTGCATGTAGGCTATGTGAGTGTGTCTGTGTGTGTGTGCACATTCTTTTTCTTCCCCTTAATAAAATATGTGTTTCAGGTACATGTGAACCTGTTTTACAGAGCCTCTCCTCACCATGGCGTCCTCGCGCAGGTCGGTGGCCTCCTTGATGGGTGCGGCGGCTGGCTTGAAGGTCTCCTCCAGCACCTTAATGCCGGTGTGGCGCAGACTGACGTACTCGCGGCCGCGCCGCACCCCCCGCCGGACCGAGATGCCCCGTCGTTGCGCCTTGCCCCCCGCCGCGGCGGTTGGTCACGGCCACGTGCACAAAGAGGGCGGCGTGGGGCAGCG
>NC_055958.1:17158571-17173571 GCF_018492685.1 Alosa sapidissima
CAAGTATATTATAACCCTCTTACAAAGTAAGTGGATATTCAAGTACAAACACATTTCATTAAATTTCACTACTGAAATGAAAATTGAAAAAGATTCAGCACCAAAGGCAAGAATACACTTCATAAAGAATGAAAAGAACGGCAGGTCACTCTCTCTCTCACCTGGAACTCAAAGGTCTCGTCAAACAACGGGTCCTGGTTCTGCGGCGCTGTCCGAGTCCTCTGCTCAGCGCAGTCCGCCGGGACTCCGTGCAGCTCCAGCACCACGTACGGGTCGATGACCTCCCCTTTGGCGCCCGAGCCCTGGGGCTTGGGCAGGTTCTGGGCGCTGATGACCTTGACCCGGAGCGTCTGCGGGGGCACCCCGGGCACGCAGCCCTGCGTGTGCACACTGAAGTAGGACACCTCATCGCGCATGATGGCTGGCCGCAGCACGAAGCCGCAGCCGCCGTTCTGGATGAAGCGTCCGCGGTGCAGGTCCAGCATGGCGCCCGAAGTCTGCTGGTTGAGCGCCATGAGCTGGACGCCGCACTTCCAGTAGCCCTGCGGGTTGGGGTTGCTGGAGTCCAGGCGCACCGAGCTGGGCCGCACGCGGGTCAGTGTGTGCTTGGTGAAGCTGACCAGGTCCTCGGGGCTTTCGGTGGCCAGCCGGCCGGCCTCGCCCTCCCCCAGCGAGCACAGCGTCCAGTAGGGCGGCTCCGGGGGGAAGGGGGTGCTGGGCGTGGTCGGGGCGCTGCTGCTGGGCGAGTGTGGGTGGCTCAGCTTCTGGGCGCTAGTGCGGTGAGCGTAGAAGCTGCGGCTGCCGGTGCGCGCCACGGAGACCAGGTCGGAGAGCTCGCGGCGCAGGCGCAGCCGCCGAGGCTGGGGAGGCGGCGGCACGACCAGCACCACGCCCAGCTCCTCCTCGCCGGGGATGGTCATCCTGCGTCCGGCGAGCGGGCCCCCGCCGCCGATCTCCTCGTCCTCCTCGGACACCTCGCCCTCGGAGCCTTCCTCCTCAGGTGGCAGCTTCTTGCCCACCAGCAGGACGCGGCCCTTGAGCTGCTCGGGCGAGGGCAGGCTGGTGGCGCGGGTGCCCGGCGTCAGGCTGACCGGCAGGGCCTCGGGCATGTAGAGGCGAGGGCCAAAGACCTTGCGCAGGTGCTGGGCCAGCGTGCGCTGCTGGGTCGGGGAGCAGCGCTGGCACAGGTAGAGCAGCAAGGGGAACTGCGAGGTGAGGAAGGCGTACTTGTTGACCACCTCCAGGGCGCTGCGCAGAGTGACTGGGGGGTGGTGGTGGTGGTGGTGGTGATGGTGGTGATGGTGGTGGTGGTGCTTGGTTTCCGCGCCGTGGTCAACCCCCAGCAGAGGCTCCCCCTCAGGCCCGTCAGTCACCCCAAGCTCCAGGCAGCGGCAGCCGGCCTGCAGGGCCCGCGTCAGCCCCCCGAGGTCTGCTCGCCCGTGCACCTGGTCGTCCAGCAGGTAGGACCGGTACGAGGCACTGATGTAGTAGTGGGACAGCGGCAGCGTCATGTCCTGGCACACCTGCTGGTGCTCGGGGTCCAGCAGCTGGCACTCGGCCGACTGCAGGTAACGGGTGAAGCCGTCCAGTCCCAGCACGCTGCGCTCTCGGCCCTGCGCCGACGGCTCGAAGCGGCGGATCAGCTCCAGGCAGCCTTCAGCAGTGGCCAGGGACAGGCCCTGCTCTGTCTCCAGGAAGAGGCGCAGATCCTGAGTGTCCAGGCACTCCTGGTCCTTGGAGAGCTGCACCATCAGGAAATAGACGTCGGGGCGCGTGCAGAGCTCACAGTAAGCCTCCTGGAACTCCTCTAGGGTCACATGGGAGGTCAGCTTCTCCTTGCTTCGCTGGATCTCCTTGAACCGCTGACGCACCTGTGGAAGTGTGTGTGTGTGTGTGTGTGTGTGTGTGCACAAGTGTGTGTGTGTGTTTTGTTGTGGAGAAAGAAAATAAGAGAGATAGTGAGGACACAATTCTCAGATAAGGGTAAGTTAGCTTTCCTTTGAAGGATTGGTCTCTGCTTAGCTTTGCTTTTCATTCCATCTAAGCACTCAAGTGACTAATTAAAGTTACTGATTGGCTTGAGAAGCTCCTCGACTGATTCTCAGACTTCATTAGTAAGCTGATTAGCCGTAGACGCCCCCGTCCTCCAGGAATGCAATCTCACATAAAGCAAAGCACAACACGGCTGATACAGTCGGATTTACCTCCTAATAGCTGAGTGCTGACAGGACAACTTGTCCTTTTGATAAATGTTAATATCAGATTAAGTAATTATCCAACTACTTTATAAATAAATACATGAACAAGTACACATGCTTTTGATGTGGAATTTATAATCATTAGCATCAAAGGTACTGTTTATTATTATTTAGTATTTCGATATTCAGTTTATTAGTATTTAGTATCAGTATTTTGCTCATTGTTTATTTAGTATTAGTACTTTAGTATTAGTAGTCAGATTTATAGTTTATAAACAGTGTATTGCAATTTATTAACTGGAATTTGGGGGCTCGTCTGGGATTAAAGACAGGTATTTAGTGCACACTTTAGTCCAAAGCAACTCACAAAGGCATCCGGCAGTGGCCGGGATTCAGACCTTCAGAGTCAGCTTAGAAGGTGACAATGTCAATAACCACTGTACCACCATCACCATCTCAATTCATACCTTCTTACAACCTTGGTAAGAATCATATCGCTACACAAATATGATACAGCATAGCAACGGCCATATAATATAAAGTTCTGATGCCTTTTCTCAGGTTTATATAAAGTTTTTGTTGTGTCAGTAAGGAATTATTGTATCTACAACACACATCAAAATAATGCAGGATTGAATAAGTAACTGTTTAATTAATTCTACGTTACTACTTTCTGTAGAAGTGGCTTACTCCATTATGGGCCTCATAGTTTACTGTACGATGTTGAACAGATGCTATGAACTCAATGTCATGTAAGACACCAGGCCTAAGACTTGTCTGAATGAGCCCTGCCTCCTAGTCCCAGCTGTCCTCCCTCCCACACATATGGATGCCACACAACAGCTGACGCGCTTATGGCTACAGTCAGGCACTTGCTCTGTTTCGTATGTTTGACTTTTTTTTATGTTTTCAATTTCTGACACTGCCTTTCATTTCCTAATCTTTCCTTCCATTATCTCCCTCTCTCGCTCATGTTCTCCTTGTTCCATGTCTTTTGTATTTCTTATCGTCATTTTCCTCTCCCTGCACCTCCAACCTCCACTCTCTCCAGGGTTCCATAATAAGTAGGCAGCCAGTAAGCACTGTTGCAGAGTGTCTTCCCGTGCCCCCAAACACGCCATGCAGCTGATTGCCTGCACTCGGATCCTCAGACCACCTGGTGCTTTTCTATTTTATTTCCTGTGAGCCCCATCGCCTTGAGAACAGCGACATGAAAGCAAGCTGTCCTCGCACTGTAACCTTGTGGCACACAATGTGTGTTGTTCTTTTTTTTAATGTCACACTATGCTACATTGTTGCCGCTGGCTAGATGTTGTTTCTGAGAGTGGTTGAAATGAGTGGGGCCCCACATTCCTGCCTTCCCTGAGGCAAGCTGTGCTCCATGCCCATGGGAGCTGTGAGCTATGGAGCTGTATTACTCATGCATACCGTGCGACTTGAAGCATTGCATTGCTGAAGTTGTCAGAAATGGGAAAATATTTGCCAGCTATGTATATATTAGAAATGTTTGTTCATTTGAGTGGCTATATTCCTGATATCAAACTGAATTATTGGTCATCCCACCTCACTTCACATTACCTTCAAAGAGTGTCCCAGATAGTAAGAGGCTAGTGGAGCACTGTGCAAACTCTTTTTGTATGTATTTAGTGATAATTCTTCCTTCATCTTAATACATTTTCATATATTATCTTAATATTCACAACAAGTTAAATTAAAGTGATGGCCGTCCAACAGCAGACCAGAAGGGGCTACAGCATCAGCGGCATGCTACCAGTGGATGCCAGGTATCAGAACTGGGTACTGGGTACTGAGTACTGGATGCCAAGTAAAACTTGCTGTTGCCACTTTTTGTTTGGTTGGAATATTAGCAGTTTGCATTTATAAAGCGCTTTATCAGTGCACCCAACGTGCTTTACTGTGAAGGGGGAAGCCCACTAGTCAGAAACAACTATTGTGTTATTCTGGTGCTATTCTTCTGTGAGAGCTATGCTGCCAAACTCAGTCAGTAATCCCACTGGCCCCCTGGCTGCTTGTCATTGTGTGTGTGTGTGTGAAGAGTGCTTTGTCCTGACCTTGGTCTCCTTAATGCCGGGGCAGAGCTTACAGATGGTGGCAACCGCCGTATCCTCGGACACGATGCCATAGCCGTCCTCATCGCCATGGCTGAACTCGGACGCCAGCCAGTCGCGTCGCATCTTGCTGCCCGGGCTGCTCTCTCCCACGCTGCCACCCTCGCCTCCGGATCCCAGGGAGAGCAGGTAGCGCAGGCCGGTCACCCAGATGTTGGCCACGTCGGCCGAGAGCGCCACAAGGTCCAGCGACTGGTACTCCTCGCCGTGGATGATGGAGAAGGCGGCCTCCTCGGCCAGGCCATCCGAGCCGGGCCCGTTGTGCAGGAAGGTCTCGGTGCTTTTGCCGATGCGCACCTCGCGGATGGCGCCGATCTCCAGGCGTGCGCGGTCGCTGTCCTTCTTGGAGGGCTCCCAGCGCAGGCAAGACAGGTCGCCGTCCAGCGTGTAGAAGCGGCAGTAGATGCGCGAGTTGGGACGCACCTTCTTCAGCTCGCAGCCTCCCTGCATGAAGGCCAGGCAGTCGGCCGCGCTGCTCACCTTCTTCTCCGACGGCATGCTGCTGAAGGAGACCGTTTTCTTCCTCCCACCGCCCACCTTCACCATAGACGGGTCCTGCACAGAGAAACGCCGGGGACAGGTCAGACCTGAGACCCATTACTCACACCTCCACACACCTGTTTCAACACGGTCATGTGTGCACATGCCTCCTCCTTTGTGGTTTTACTAATCTACCACTTTTTCATTGTCTTTTCTCTTTCAGGTGTTGTTACAAGGTGGCTTAGACTAGGGGCCAGGCTAATGCAGTCTTCAGCACGAGATGAATATGACAAAAAGTAGCTGACTCATAATCACAGTGCACCAAAATACATAGAAGACAGAGACGGTTATCGTTTTTAAAATAAAACATTGATGTCTCATCTAAATGAAATATAATCACAATTATTGCTGCATTTGAGGAGCTCTTAACCCTCTGGGGCACTTGTGGCTCCCTGCTGGGGAATATTTAAAGTCACAGTCTTCTTTTTTTGTGGAATATTTCAAGTCACAGTCTTCTTTTTTTTGTGGAATATTTCAAGTCACAGTCTTCTTTTTTACTCCTTTCCCCAGAAAGGCCTCCTCTGAAAATCAATTGAGCGCTTTTGATTTCCTCTCTAGTAATTGAACCTCCGGCTCCTATCACAGCCTCCCTCCCTCCCTGTTGGTCTGCCTGTCTCTCCTGAGAGGACTGAACCTGTCTAGCTCTTTCCCATCTCCAGCCTGAGTCACTGACAAGTCTGGGCTTTGAGGTGGCAAATGTCAAACCTGCTAGAGCAGACAAGGGCATCTCCCTTTCTTTATCCCTCCCTCTCTTTTTGTCCCTATTTCCCTCTCCCTCTTTCTCTATCTCTCTCTCTCTCTCTCTTTCTCCCTACCACTCTCTCTCCCTTTTTCTCCCTCCCTCCCTCTCCCTCCTTTCTACCTACCTCTCTCTCTCTCTCTCTCTCTCCCCCTCCCTCTGCTTCTGCCTATCTAATCCTGTTGTTCCAAACTCTGCTCTCTAGCCAGTAATTACCTCTGCTAAAATGTGGCTGTCATAAGCTCCCCAATCACAGGTGTTAAACACCAGGTCAGCCTAACTTACATACTAACATAATGACTATGGCCATTGTCCTGACAGGCGCTGTTGCACATTTACTGTATCATACTAAACAGCCTAAATAGATGGCTCCTATGACTCCATTCAGGCCTGCATTTCCATCTAGGCTTTGCAGCATTTGAGCATTATGGTCAGTGGCACCCTGTGGCAGTGTGTCCAGAATCAGACACAACACACCAAATAGCCAGGCCAGTCACCTTGCCCTTGTCTCCCGAGCCACAAGCCAGAGAGAGAGAGAGAGAGAGAGAGAGAGAGAGTGCACAGTTGGTGCAGCAAAAGTGTTCCTAGTTCTTAATGCCGGCTTTGCACGTCATCCTGATTCGGCAGTTATGTTCGACAACAACAGAAAATACACAGGACAACAGCACAACAAATCTCCCCAAAAGCCAAAGCCAGTAGAAACAAACACGGCAAAGAGGGGTCATGTTAAATCTCGCAATGTCCAGATTACAGAGCAGAGCCTCCTAGAGTAGGGGCTTGAGCCTACAAGCTGAAGAATTTCAGACTCAACGGGGATTTGCACACACCGTCGTGAAAGTGTTGTCTGCATGCATGCAAAGCACATACACAAAAACATGACCTCAAAAGCTCCCGGTGGGTGTGCGCGACTGAGCGAATGATTAAATATAGAGGTGGCGTAACTCGACATGCCCCAAATCCCATCTTGATCAATAATACACACCCTCGCATGATGCCGGAATCTGAGCTGCCGGATCCTTCTCGTAAAAAACTCAGAGGGGAACCTGGCCGAGCCAAACATAGTGCCACTGGCACGGTGTCACCTGACACAAACCCAACCACTGCGCTTGCACCGACACAAACTCCTGTCACCCCTCTGGCCAGGTCAGCGAAGGGAGGCGGTGAGGGTGGCGGAGCAAAGCTAAGTCACCACATGGCCACGACTCGATCACCACACGGAGCAATGATAACTGCACAGGTGGACACTCACCGTGTGTGGGGGGTAAAGGCCCAAGCACGGGGACGTCCTCGTCAGAGGCTCCTGTCGGTTCCCTCTGCCGCCACACCTCAGCTCAGCACCAGCACTCCTGGGCATCCTTTGGGTTTGTTTTGGAGCCTGGAGCACGACGGGAGCGCGTGTGTCCGCATCTGCACAAAAGTGCCGAATGTGCACGGAGTGGGCAACTGACACAGAGATAAAGCAAATCTGATTGCTTTGGGCATAAGCCGGCAGGAGAGAAGGGTAGCGGATTGGAGTGGAGCAAGACATGACCCTGGCAAAGTGCTGGCACCGTCAGCAGGGAGGGACCTGTGTGACATGGCATTAGGTCCCTCGGGGAGACGTGGGGACATGGATACGGGAAAAGCAGGTCGGACATCTCGTCTCCACAACGTTGTCGTGCGTCGTCCTCCAGGAAACCATGACAACGGTGGCACAAAGCTTTTAATGCAGTGGTTTGGCCTAAGAGAGCGTCTATCAATTTTAATCTCCCAAAGCTTACTCCATTTTCTATTTGTTTCTGCCCTCCCCTCTCTCGCTCTCTCACTCACCCTCTCTCTGTTTTTCATATTCTATTTTAAGATGATGAGTCATGGACCAAAAAAATTGAACTTGAATAAACACATGAAAAGAGCAAACAAGCAGAAGAAGAGACTAAAAAGAGAATATTAAAAAAAGAGAAGCATATGTCTCGAGTGGAGAACGAGAACCACGAAGGGAACACCATCAAAAAAGAACCCACGTTTTGAGATGGGGTAACGGGCTACATTACCGTTTCAATAAACCAGCTGTCCGATGCCATCTCCATCATGAGCCACAATATCAAGAGTGAAACGCAACTTACTTCAGGGAATATGGAGGTCAGATGGGAAGGATATGGAAATGATTCCCTGATCTCATAAAGGGAAAGAGATGAAGTAATTAAAGGAGGGGGGCACAAGGGGGAAGAGAAAGCCAAGGAGCTTCAGAGAGAGAGAATTTTACTTTATTATTTTAATCTACCGTACTTCATATCATGCCAATAAAGCTCATTGAATTGAAATTGAATTGAGGAGAGAGAGAATGAAAGAGAAAGAGAGAGAAAGAAAGAAAGGTGAGGCCCAGTTTGATGTGGAGTTTGCTTCAATGGCTGAGAGACAGAGAATAGTAAGTCTTTAGGCAAACAGCTATAAAAACAACAACAACAACAACAACACCTGTTTAAAGGGTTAAAAGTTAAAAAGTTCCATATGTTCCCTTTCCGAAGACCTCCATGCGACCATACTGTACATTATCTACTTTCCCTCCCGGCTATGGACGCATTTATGCAATTACGCATCACATCCTGTGCAAGCAGGTTGCGTATTTGTTATGTTAAGACAGCAGGGCACATACAGTACAGCACTGTGTGGAGGTCAGACTTCACGAGGGTCTGATTCAGACAGATCACCAGTGTGGGCAGTCCACTGAGGGAGAATGACAGACCATGCAGCCTCCATGGCAGTTCTTTTCAGCAGCAGTAGCAGAGAGAGCGGTTTGTGAGGCGGAGACACAGTAACCGGACTAATGACCACGTGAGCTAACCGGTGAGGGCGCTGCGGTAGTCACACGATAAATTGATGGCACCAGAAACAATTCGATAAATCAATCATTACGTCATCATGGGAATAGTCATACACTGCATCCATCAGACCGCAGGCAGTTGTGTACGAGGCTTCCAGTGGACTGTATAGGCATGTGTAAATAATGCACTGTCCATGGCCTTCTGCCCTTGCTCTCTGCTGAGGCTCATTGATGTTTCCATCCATCACGTGATTCATTAACCTACTTAACAGTTACTCGCTGTGTTCAATCCCCACCTCCCACAGCCTCCCTCCCCACCTCCAAATCCCACCCTCTGCCCCTATGCCATTCCTCCCCCCCCCCCCCCATCCCTGTACACAACACCTGGATCTGCTGCTAATCCCCTTCCCTTCCCGCAAACCGGAACACCGCTCCGATCCGGCTAATGATGCCAGCGCTGGATACGCGCTAGATTATCCCCGCCCGCCCGCCCGTCCGCCCACCCGCCTGCCGCCCATGCCCAGAAGCATCCCTGCAGCCCGCGGGCCCGGCGTAATCCACGCTGGACAGCACAACCACTGGCTCCCTCTCCCAGGCAGATGTAATATGCCCGGATTAACTGACAATGAGTTTAACATCCGCTGATGATAGTAGCGGCAATCTAATTACAAATGCCGCACGCCGCGCGCCGGGCTAATGTAGAATACTGACGCGATAGAAAACACAGCTTTTTCGCCAGAGCTTGATCTGCAAGAGGGATGCAACAGTGGCAGAGACATAAGCATCTCTTGGTTTCAATCTTGCACGCTGAGCGTGCATGCTGGCGTAATGAAGGGATAGCTGCACAAACGCTGATTGCAGGAACGCACAGCAAAGAGATATTAGAACAAGAAAGCCTGAAAAGAATTAGATCTAATCATCTATGATAAAGCTGAGAGCAGCGATCAGGGGGCCAAGCATCAATAGGGCAAAAGTCATGGCCAGTCTTGCAGCATCTTTGAACAAAATGAGTTTCTTAGTTGATAGAGGGTTACAATACATATTACAATGTCAGGCTATACAATAAATTACTCATTGCAAAAAACTCTGATATGGTAGCAACTGAGACCCATGAACGTTGTATAACCCCCTGAAATAATGCAATAAAAACAGGCATGACTCCAAGTGAATTCAAATCTTCAAATCTTATAAATGGAAATGCGAGTGTGAGTATGTCCTGTTGGGGGTGTTGTAGAGTCTGCCTGATGGATCCAAAAGTTTATGAAAATATGTTTTCAGATCATTTGATTTGAGTGTGCATGCATGAACATTTAATAAAAATACTGTGAAGGACAAAAGGAGTTCCACAAATTTCAATGGCAGACAAAAAAAAGTCAAGATGGACACAATAGGTGCCTCAGCCCATCCAGTCATTGCGGATGAGTAAAAGTGGGCCTCTTGCTTAGTCTCTTGGCATTAAATTGCCTCATGTTGCCGCGCTGAGACACTAAGAGTCTTAGTGGAGCTTTAAAACCAATTTATGTCCTCAGACGGCCATGATCCCAAACTGTCCATCAGCCAAGCGGCCAAAACTAGAGGCACCAGATGAGGCATCAAGGCCACTAACAACTGCTAACAGTTCCCCTCAGCGGCTCACATACTGCCTACACGCTGGTTAGTGCGTTAGCGTGGCCTTTTAGGGAGCGCTTCTGAGGAGAATCAGCGAGTGACATCCGGTACTTGAATCGATATCAGAAAGACTTGTCCACCGCCAGACAAATTCTGCATCAAATCTGACCTTTTCTACACGACCAACCCCGCTCTGTAGACAAAAAAAAAAAAAAAAAAGAATCTTAAAAGCTTTAAAGGTCAAAGTTGTGGTCACTCTTATTCCACTGGGGCACAAAAAGGATCCCAGGAGCTGACAGTATTCCTGAGAACCGCGCCGTAATATCGACCTTCTCAGTGAAACCCCCGCACATTTGACCATCTCCCTTAGTGAACGTAGTGACCATAACTATCGAGTACTTAACTGCTGTGTGGCAGCACACACATACAGTAGGCACAAAGAGGCGACTTCAGGTTCAGGCCTGCAAGCCACACTGGGAACCATCCTATCATGTGCTCAGCACCAGCATGTACAGCTGGAACTGTGTGCAGTAGGTAGGTAGGTAGGTAGGTAGGTAGTGCCTACATAATCCAGGGAGACGGGAGCTGCCCACACTGCATGTGGAACACACACACACACACACACAGCCATCGCCTACAGCTCTGGGAACCCATCCAGTCTGCCCTTGTACAACACACAGAGAAAGAGAGAGAGAGAGAAAGAGAGAGAGAGAAAGTGAGTGAGAGAAAGAGAGAGAAAGTGAGTGAGAGAAAGAAAGAGAGAGAGAGAGAGAGAAAGAGAGAGAGAGAGAGAGAGAGAGGGCCAGTCTGATATAGGCAGTTTGCTTCAGTGGCTGAATGACTGATTGCTTTGGCCAATGCCAAGAGCTCTTTCCAGGCTTTATTTACTTCCTAAAAAGTCCTTATTTTCTCCCCAGAGAAAAGAGAGCAGCCTGATCCCCAGAGCGACCTGCCTCAGCGTCGAGCAGAGCGGAGTGAAGCAGTGGTTCTGTCCTCTGTCCCCAACAACTCAAGGCTGTCAGAAACCGTAAATCCTGCTTTGTGTCATACGACGAGAAATTGGACAATTTCAAAGCCAAAATCTCTTTAGACCTCCACAAATTCAAGACTGAAAGCATGAGTCTCTTTGTGCACCTTTAACTTTGATCTTAATACAAAACATATCCTAATAACACTATTGTGATATACTTCCATTTTAATTTACTACCCTCTTCAGTAGGCCTTTTTAATAATTTATTTTAATCATAATACCAACAACACTGATGCAATTCTAAAGGCATAAGTGAAAGAGTGCCTCCCTACATTCATCTGTGGTGCATCTTTTTTGAAGACAGCCTTTTTCTGTATTTGATTATATTTTCCAGCACAGGCAAACATAAACAACTGCCAAAATTGCCTGAAACTAAGAAACAGAAAAGAAGTAATATAATAAAAAAAATGAAATTTAAATGTTGGAGAGCACTGTTGTGTATTATACCCTCACTTCAATATTTTGCCAATCTGCTTTTACTTTTCAATAACACACAATATGTATTATACCCTTAACAGTAACTCCTCTTTATATCCAAAGCTAACCCTCTCTGTGTTACTTTCCCACATGAATCCTTCTGCCTTTCATCTGCCATCACAAGCTGCGCCTCTGCTCTCTTTAAGGATGGTGGACAACTCAGGCCCCAAGCACTGCTGTTGTGTCCTCTCTCACTCCCTGTCTGTGGAGGCATCCGGGGTGTGTGTGTATTTGTGTGTGTATGTGCATGTGTGTGTGTGAAAGAGAGCGTATGTACAGTATGTGTGTGTGTGTGTGTGTGTGTGTGTGTGTGTGTGTGTGTGTGTGTGTGCGTGTATGTGTGTGTGTGTGTGTGTGTGTGTGTGTGTGTGTGTGTGTGTGTGCGTGTATGTGTGTGTGTGTGTGTGGTGTGAGTGAGAGAGGGGGCGGTGGTGGGGGGGGTATTGTGAGGACGCATCCTTGCTCTTCCCCAGGGAGGCTCCATCCGGAACCATGGAGCTATCCAGAGCATGGAGCAGCTCACTTGCTTGCTCGCCGAAACCATGGGTCTGTCCATCCACAGTTACATAACGCCAACCCCCCTCCATCCCTCCCTCCCTCCCTCCCCGAGAGCAGTGCTGCCGCTACGCTTATCAAAACCGCCCCTCGTTCAAACGGATCTGGCCTCTCTGCTTCCCAGAGTGCATCGGTGTCGTGCCAAACGAGTTTAAAAAAGGGGGTCACAGAGTCAGCCAGCCAAGAAGAGACGTCTGCCAGGGGAGGCCCAGCTCCATAAGTCGTGGGTTAGTTCCAGAGCTGGGTTATTCATGTGCAATGTGTGGGAAGGGAAGAGGAGAGAGATCATCATTGACGGAGGAATGTTCTCTCTGGATGTTTCTGCGCGCATCATGTCAAGTGTTCCTCTCTAAATCATTCATGTTTTGCCTATCACAAACTTAAGCCAATGAGAATTGGGGAATTTTGCATAATTTAGCGCCCTGCCGGTGATGATGGTGATGATTGGTGATAAAATATGAGAAGGTGACATCACCAGCAGTGGAGCCAGAGGAACGGTTATGCAATTCCCACCCATGCACCGCAGTGATGACATTTAACGGGCCTGGGCGTACATACGCGACAGCCGTGTGTGATTGGCAAATGAGCTGGATCGCAGCTGCCTAGCAACACCTGGCGAGCGACTGCACTGATTCGGTGCTGGCGTCCAAACGGAAAAGGGACGCTAAAATGAACATCACACCACACCTGAGCCTCAACCCTGTCCTTCAAACGGAAATGATAAATGGTTTCAAGCAAGGTCAGTTAAAAATCCAGTCACAGTTCCTCTCATGGCCTACCTGCATAATCTCGATTGAAAAACAGATAGGTAGATGGATACTTCATCCCGAGGGAAATTTTAGATGAAGGTAAATAGAAAAGACAAATGAAGGCCTTTTATAAACAACAACGAGTTGAGTCATACTTCTCCCGTGTCGGTACGTGCACTCAAACGCTCTGGTGCGTGGCGCGAATGTGTTAGCATGTTGCTATGCTAGCGGGCTCAGACGTAGCCATAGATAGAAGTAATCAAAAACATCCACGTTTTTCCTACTTAAATACAGTTGCACGAGTAGTTGATAAAAATGTGTAAGGTCACACAACATGAAACGTGGCGATTTTCCAAGCGAATAAACAGGAGAACTACAATGTGTGGCGCAATAGCACTTGGGAGTACTTCGACCTAGCGTAGTAATATTGATAACACAATCGCGCCCGCACCAGAGCGTTTGAGTGCATGTACCGACACGGGTAAGGTTGCCAACCGTCCCGAATTGTGCGGGACATCCCGTATTTTGGGTGATTTTGATTTGTCCTGTCAGGGACAGCACCACTCCCGATTTTCAATCACAGCTCATCGGCCTTGTTAACTTGTCAATAGTAGGCTACTGTAAATGCACCTGGAACAAAGTGTCCAGTGCCGCCGCTACCACGCGCATCTCGCACTATGCGCACGGCACCAAGGGACAGAAGGGGCACCACAATTTAGCCAGAGAAGCTTTACTGCAAACGGCTTTTCACTCTTCTTAGAGAACGATTACAATGTCAAAATGCAGCAACAGCATCTTACATAAGGATGATGCTTTTTGGGTCCTCTCAGTCTCTCTATTATGCAGCAGATCTAACTTGAACGCTACTCGTTTTAATTGGGAACGAGAGGAAGAGGGTGGAAGTTTCCAGCTGGCTTATGATCGTTGGTAATTCATCAAGTCAATTGCCTTTGTGTAATGGAATTGGTGAGTCTTGAAGTCTTTAATAATCCGTTTCCCTTAAACTAAGCATTTACATGAAGCACATGATAGGCTATGCCAATTGAAACACTTTCCACTCAGATAGCTAGGTGGCTAGCAGGTTCATAATTCACTTTTAATTGCAAACAGAAAATATCTAGCTAGCATCATTACATGCTTCTATTTCCACAGGAATGAAGGTTGTTTACACCAACTTAATATACTTATCATTGTGCTATAGGCCTAAATGTGGCACAAACAATGTTAGAGTTTGTGGAATGACCATAGGCTATATTTGAATGGAGCTGGCAAAATATTATGAATACCGTGTAGACAATGCTCTTAAAGTGACAGTACATCATTTGTAAATTAGTTTTGTTTTAAATTAGTAGAAGTGTCCCTCATTTGGGGTTGAGGAAGTTGGCAACCCTAGACACGGGAGAGGTATGACTCAACTCGTGAAAGTTAAGGTAAGAACATATATTACTACTGACATTGGGTGGCGTGTTCCTTTAATAAAATAAAATGATCAAACTAGCAAAGAACCAACACAACAAATAAACACAGCCACCAGTCTGCTTGATTGGTTGCAAAGCATGTGGGAGAAGCGGTGGAGAATATTGGCTCTGCCAGCTGTTAATGGTGACTAAGCAACAACCCGTTGGGTGCCTCGGATCTGGGTGACTTGTTCCAGGCCGTTAATTTGCTCTGCTTGTCCACACTCCTGTGTTAATTGCACTGGACAAGAACTAAACAGGAGGGGGCTGTGCTGCTTGACACTTCCACATAAGGAGATTCAGACCAGTCATGCCTGCCTATCTGACAGGGCTGTGTGTGTGTGTGTGTGTGTGTGTGTGTATGTGTGTGTGTGTGTGTGTGTGTGTGCGTGTGGTGTAGCAGATACTGTGAGGAGCTGAGACGAAGGAGATGAAGGTGTACTGTCACTTAATGAAATCCATCCTCATATGAGTATGGTGTAAACAGACGCAATATGGACCCTGAGGCTGTAATGTCTTCTGGGTCAACAGGTTTTTTTTTTTTTTTTGGGGGGGGGGGGGGGGTTTGCATTACCAAATTGTGTTGTGGCAGCCAACACTGATATGAGCAAAATCTGGCAAATGCTACTCTTCCTGTTTCCCACTAAACACACACACACACACACACACACATACACTCACACACACTCACACCCACACACACACATACATGCGCCCT
>NC_055958.1:17181071-17196071 GCF_018492685.1 Alosa sapidissima
GAGGGAAAAAATGAAAAGCGAGGAAGGAGGGAAAGAAAGACTTGTGCTAGCTCATGTGAGTGTGAGAAAGAGAGGTTAAAGGCCTGGGCCTTTAATAAATAATAAATAAAGAAATTGAAATTGAATGTGTGTGTGTGTGTGTGTGTGTGTGTGTGTGTGTATGCTGTTTCTGTATGTCCATGTGTGTGTGTGTGTATGTGTGTGTGTGTGTGTGTGTGTGTGTGTGTGTGTGTGTGTGTATGCTGTTTCTGTGTGTGTATGCTGTTTCTGTATGTGTATGTGTGTGTGTGTGTGTGTGTGTGTGTGTGTGTGTGTGTATTCTGTTTCTGTATGTGTATGTGTGTGTGTGTGTGTGTGTGTGTGTGTGTGTGTGTGTGTGTATGCTGTTTCTGTATGTGTATGTGTGTGTGTGTGTGTGTGGATCAGCTGTTTGGGGAGAGCCTCTCTCTGAGGCTGTCAGTGGTCCAGGGCTGAGGGGAGGCAGAGTGGCACCCGAGGGCCAGATAAGGCGGCCGCACCCGCGTGACTCCCATTCCACCGGGACAGATAACATGGCCGCCCGCGCCACAGCCTGTCCACCGCTCAAACCACACTCAGGTGAACACACCCAGGACAGAGAGAGAGAGAGAGAGAGAGAGAGAGAGAGAGAGAGAGAGAGAGAGAGAGAGAGAGAGAGAGAGAGAGAGAGACAGAGAGAGAGAGACCCCCCTTAAAACAAATATTGTATATGTTTGTATTGTCATGTTACTGCTTTGGCAACACTATTTTCTGAGTCATGCCAATAAAGCACATTTGAATTTGAATTTGAATTTGAGAGAGAGAGAGAGAGACATGGAAACCAAGAGATGACAGGCTATGTCTACAATGGCATGAAGGAGTAGTAGAAGACGAGTTACACTTCCTCACAGAGTGTAAAAATGACACCCTGGTAAGGAGAAAATTCTTTGAACTCATTGGCAAGATTGCTCCCCAATTCCCCATGCTACCTAATGAAGACAAGCTCCCATATTTGTTGGGAGGGCACAATTGTGCGACAATAGCAGTACAATTCCTGACAGAGTGTCAAAAATTGAGAAAGTGAGTCCTTTTCCTTCCTACATTAAATCTGTTCAATTATACCACATGTGTAAGCTTTGGCAACACAATGTTTTTTGTTATGCCAATAAAGCTCATTTGAATTTGAATTTGAGAGAGAGAGAGAAAGGGAGAGAGAGAGAGAGAATGACAGAGAGAGTAAGAGAGAGATAGAGAAAGGGAGAGAGAATGACTTTAACTTGACTTTTAAGGTTCCTTTATTGACAGTCAATAAAGGAACCTTAGGAAACCAGGTAACATTAATTACAGGTAATGAGAATGACAGAGAGAAAGGGAGAGAGAGAATGACAGAGAGAGAGAGAGAAAGGGAGAGTGGAAGAGAGAGAGAGAGAGAGAGAGAGAGAGAGAGATTCTTTCTACCGGTATCTAAAATTCTTCGACAGATTCAAAGAGGGCCTTACAGGATGCTAACTCATGCATGTAAACCTCCGCCCATAGACACAGACACGTAGACATGCACTACACACATACATACATACACACACACACACACGCACACACACATACATACTCACTCACTGACCTACTCTTCAACGTTTTTTCCTGGCTCGGTCCAGCACAAACGGCTGCACAATCTAATCAACATTAATAAGAAGTCTAGACAGAGCGACAGGAGGGAGAGCAGTACGAGAAAAAGAGAGACAGAGAGAAAGAGGGAGAGAGGGAGGACAAGAGTAAGGGAGAGAGAGAGAGAGACAGATGGAGATGGAGGATGACAGACAGAGCGAGAATGGGCAAGTGGAGTGAGTGAGAGAAGAGGAGAAAGAAACAAAAAACGAGGCAAGAGAGAAAGAGCTGAATAACAGACATGAGGGGACAAATAACTAGTGGGAACTCTGTGCTTAATGGCGGCAATGAATTACCCAGACAGTTTTATGAACTCATATGAGTCTTTGCCATGATGACAATGGCACACACTCACACACACACACACATACATTCACACACACACACAAAGAGCACCCAAACATGACATGAAAGTGTGGCCGTGAATATCGCTGATAACAGAGAAACCGATTTGATTTACGTCGACCAGCATTAACGATGAGTGAGTTATGGAGGAGAGAAAGAATGAGAGCAGCACAGAAGCACACAGGAAGAGAACAGGGAGGACAGAAACGTGTGTGAGAAAGAGAGAGAGAGAGAGAGGGAGAGAGAGAAAGAGACTGAAAGAGAGAGAGAGAGAGCGAGAGAATTTTGAATGTTCAAAAAAACGTTTATTACAAAAGTTCAACATAAAAACATTGTGTCATGAGTGTGAATAAATCACACTAGATTAAAAAAACACACTACAAGTGTGAAAAGCTAAGTTCATCATTTAAAACTGAGCATAAGACTCCATTTATACACCAAATACTTTCAAACATTGTTACATTTTCAGTTGCTTTGTAAAAGTGAAAGTCTATTTGCAGTCTAGATTTAATCAGAGCTGCAAAAACCATTACAACATCCTGATTTTGCCCATTTTCAACTTTATTCTTTCTGCTCAAATAGATGGCCATTTTAGCCTGACCTAGAATGAAGTTCAGCAACTGGCAAACAGTTCTTCGTTTTTTAACATAACGAAAACCAAAAATGAAAATCTTATCTGAAAATGTCTCGTTGAAACCAAAAAAAAGTCTCTCCAATGCATTAAACAATTCCACCAATCTTGAACAATGCATAAAAGCATGAAAAACAGTTTCTCGCTCAAAACAAAATGGACAATTTTGACTCGTCTCACGATTTAAAACAAAAATAAATGCATTCACAGCTATAATTCCATGTATAATTCGCCATTGCAGGTCCCCAATTCATTTAGCTAATGGTGGCTTGTACAGTGCTCTCCACTCTGGTTTTACCTCATTACCCAACCCAAGTACAGTGCGCCAAGGAGTGTCAACCTTCTGTTTTAAACCTTTCTGATGAAAAATTTTAACAAAAACATTGTAAAACACTCTACCACAATTCGAATAGAAAGACAGAGGTTCAATGTCATCTAAGAAATGACCAGTATTCTCACCAAACTCTGGAGTTAGCATAAGATTAGGAAAAGGGTCACTTTCATTTGCCCAAATTTTTCCCTCAAAGTAGCCCTTTAACAACGTCTTCTCCTCTGCTATAAGTGAAGAACAACATCTCTGCAACATGCTTTGACCTAATATTTAAAACACTTGCTACATTTTCACATTTTTTAAAATCAACGCCAGCTACATCTAGTAATTGCCCAAAAGTGAATAGGCGCAACTTCAGACATTTTTCCATGTTAAACCACCAGGCAAACTTGGTAAACCCTCCTCCCATTTCCCAACATAAAAGGCATCACTCTTTGACCAGTTAATTCTGACTGAAGAGACAGTTTCAAAAACCTTAGACACTTCAACCAAAGTATCAACATCACACTGGCCACTGATCATCAAGATCACATCATCAGCATACATGTAAGCTGAAAGGCAAAAGGTATCATTGGAATTTGGAATGGATATCCCTTTTAAAGTACTCCTAAGTTTTTGCAATAAAGGCTCTATCGCAAAACTATAAAGAATACCCGACAAAGAACATCCTTGTCTTACCCCTCTTAACACCTTAAAGGGAGGGCATAAGCCACTGTTAATTTTGAGCATATTTTCAATGTCCTTATACAGTACTTTTATTTTATCTATAAAATTTGAGCTAAAACCAAATGCATTCAGAGTCTTCCAAAGATAGGAATGCTCCACTCTATCAAAAGCTTTCTCTTGGTCAATAGAGATAAAAGCTGTGTTTAGACCAAAGACCTTGGATGCATCTAAAATGTCTCAAATCAATGATATATTATCAAATATTGACCTGCCAGGAACACAATAGGACTGATCAGGGTGAATAACTTCTTCCATGACCTTACCCAACCGGGTGGCCAGTACTTTAGACAGAAGCTTGTACTCCAAGGCAAGCAAAGAGACTGGACGCCATGACTTTATGTCACTAAGATCTCGCTTTTTAGGCAGAAGGGTAAGGACAGCTCTTCGGCAACTCACTGGCATCAGCCCTCCGGCTAAGCTGTCATTAAGCACCTCAAGCAAATCCTCCTTCAAATCAGTCCAAAATGACTTATAAAAGTCCATTGGGAGTCCATCCAATCCAGGCGCTTTCCCAGTCTCCATGCTTTGGAGCGCCTTTTGCACTTCTTCCAGGGTTATCACCCCACAGAGCATCTCATGAACCATCTGATACTGATAACGTGATCGGATCAAAGTTTTCTGTTCAAAGAGTTTATCCAATAGGTCTTGGTTATTAGAAGACTGTGCCAAATTCTGAAAATGTAAAATGTAATTTTCCAAAGTTTTCATATCCTGGATTGTATCTTTAGTGACGTTGTAAGTGTATTGCTGACATAGTTGTTTTATTTGTATCTTCCCATACTCCCACCAACTTTGTAATGATTCAAAAGTATTCTTTTCAGCTCTGAAAGAAACCCAAAAAAACTGAACACATACTTAAAATGATTATCACTCAGCAAAGAAGTGTTAAAGTGCCAGTAAGCACTTTTAGACCTAATAGAATTAATAAAGATGGAACATGTTACTAAACTATGGTCTGAAAAACTAACTGGAACAATACAACAATTCCTGAAAATATTTAAGTGGTGTTTAAAAGCATACAGTCGATCCAGCCTCACAAGAGATACAGAGTTAGCATATATGTGAGTCCATGTATACTGTGACACATTTCTATGCAAATTTCTCCACACATCACTTAAATCCTGCGCTTCAATAAGTTGCACTAATTTTCTGCGTGAAGGCATGTGAGGTTCAAGGTGATTCCTGTCTATGTCTTTCTCTGTACAATTAAAATCACCACCCAAAAACAAATATTCTTCACTGCAGCACTTCTCCAAAGTTGTATCAAGTGCATCCAAAAAACACATTCTATCTAATGTTGACGTTGGAGCATATACACAGATGAAAATAAAGACAGAATTCTCAAAAATTGCTCTCACTTTTAAAATTCTACCTCTTCCACTGTATAAGAATGTGGGATAAAACTATGGGAGAACAAAATGGCCACACCACCACTAAGGGTGGTATTATGACTTAATATGGCAAGCCCATTCCACTCTTTTTCCCACTCAGTTGCATTAAATTCGTCACTATGTGTTTCTTGTGCGAGCAAAACATCTATCCGTCTCTGTTTCACCAATTCAAAAAGTCCTGCCCTCTTTTGTCTCCCCCTTGCTCCATTTAAGTTAAGAGTAGCTATATTGATTGTATTCATGAGGAAATAAAAGAAAAGGCACGTTACGAAAAAGGAAAAGCGGTACACTTCCTTTTGAGTAAATTTACGTTCACTCATAAAGCACCTCGTGCCTTTAGTAAATTTCTCAATATCAGGAAAATAATCGGCAACTTGAACATTGTTCACGTTTTTGGTGATCTTGAGAAATAGCTTAATTTCACTCACACCATAACCTATAGACCATTGAATCGGCACAAAAGAAGGCGCACTTCCTTGTGAGCAGATGGAAGCACCCGAATCTGAGCAGTCGCTCTCATATTCAGGCTCATCCACATCAGTGTCTACGGGCCCATGTCCTGATTTTTTTGCAGGCTTTGTCTTAAGGCTTTTAATGGGTTTCTTAAACACATTTTGATCAACATTTGACACAAAAAGATCCTCATCAAGGCTCACGCCATGATTTACTTGTAGGCCTATATTAACCTCTTCGCTTTCAATATAAGTGGTTCCGTTGCTTACATGGGGTTCATTGTCAGCGTTATCCTGACCTTCTGCCTCATCATGATTTTGTTCTCTTACCACTGCTAACGGAGCCAGCCCAACTGGACCCGCTCCCTCAGCAGTGGAGGCTTGTGCTTCTGTTCTAGAGTCTTCGTGATTTTGAAAAATGTCTTCGTTGTTCAGATTTTCAGATGATTCATTAGAAGCACTTGCATTTCGCCCTCGGCCTGTGCACCATCATGTTTCTCTCCTACCTCTGCTGACGGAGTCGGTCCCACCGGACCTTCTCCCGCAGCAGCGGCGGTTTGCGCTTCTGCACTAGGCTCGGCGCCACTGTCGCAATTTGCTTTGGTAGGCTACTCTCATTGGGTTTACTTGTTCCCTTTACGGGACAAGCTCGAACAGTGTGTCCTGCTTTACCACAACCAAAACAACGCATTGAATCGGTTGACACAAACACGGTAGGCCTATACTCAAACTCATCAACTTTGAACTTTAGCGAAAGATTTAAATCCATATTGGGATTGTTTAAGATCACGTAAACATAGCGCCTGAATGACAGAACATGTTTGACGAGCTCAGATTTGGTCCCAATCAGCATTTTCTTAATTGGCGATACCAGTTTTCCATATCGACACAATTCTCTTTTTAACATGTCATCAGTTATAAAAGGTGGTACATTAGATATTGTCACCTTTCTAGCAGGTGTAGAGAGAGGAAGGACAGGAGTAAAGATAGATAGATAGATAGATAGATACTTTATTGATCCCCAGGGGAATCAAGCCGTTCACAGACAAACCCTTCTCTACTACCTCATTTGCCTTAGCTACAGAGCTCAGAAATAAAACAATGGCATTGTTCATTCTTGAAGCTGCAACCACATCATCGTGTCCTACAATGTTGCCTACCGCAATACTACGCTCCTCTACGCTTAAAGACGATAACACTTTAATTGCGTGGCGACGAGTGAGTGTATCAAATATTTTGAAACCCGGAGCCGCCATGCCTCCCAGTTTAAACACTGGTCACTGGCGACCCACGAAAAACAGAAGCACAAGACCAGGAGGCTCTATTCTTACCAACAATTAATTAATACACAAAAAAGATAGAAAGAAAGTTAGAAAATAGAGAACGCACTTTCAGGACAGCGGGCACAACTCATGCTCACAGACGCTCCTTCCACTCACTACCAGCATGCACTCCGACAGAGAGAGAGAGAGAGAGAGAGCAGGGCAAAGCAGAGCTGTGTTCAAAAGTGCAGCAGAGGATATGCAAGTTGAAGCAAGGGAACAAGAGGAGGAACGAATGAGGAAGGGACAGAGAGAGAAAAGTGAGGGAGGAGAGATAGAGAGGACAAAAGAGGACTGGACTGGGAGACAGGAGAAGAGAGGAGACAGACAGACAGACAGAGACATAGAAGAGATAGAGACTGGATTAGAAATTGGAGGATAGAGGATGAGAGAAAGGAAGTCTAAAACACAGAAAGAGAGAGAGAGAGAGAGAGAGAGAGTAATGTACATGAAACAAAAGTAATGAAACAAAAGGCCAGGAGGACAAACAGGGACACAGTGTCAGATCAGAGAAGAAGGGAGAGAGAAGCTGAGGAGGAGGAGTGGTGAGCAGACACATTAAACAAGATGGAGTGAGGAAGCGAGGGACAGAGAGAAAGAGAGAGAGAGAGAGAGAGAGAGAGAGAGAGAGAGAGAGAGAGAGCAGTGAATAGGGCATCAGCAGGCAGGTCGAGCTGGTAGATAAATCAGCCTTGTTGCTGTTTACCATCACTGAGATGCGTACTGTACGCCCAAATAATGGAGAGAGACAGGGAGATGTGTGTGTGTGTGTGTGAGAGAGAGAGAAAGAGAGAGAGAGAAAGAAAGAAAGAGGGGAGCATCAACACACTGTCACAATGAGCATCGGTGTGAGGCCAGGGCAGATGAAACTAAAAAAAAAATTGTTGAAATCAGTTTGTTTGTATTGTGGGTGTATGTGTGTCTCCATTATGTTTATGTGCATGTGTGTGCGCTCTTAGTACCTATACATGTGTATATGTACATGAGACTTCAGATATTTCAATATAAACTATGTGCATAGTATAGAAATATGCATGTGTGTGTGCATACTTTATACACCTGTGTGTGTGTGTGTGTGTGTGTGTGTGTGTGTGTGTGTGCAAACTGAAGTACCTGTGTTTACACCCCACTGCCTGAAGAGTGAGGCTTATCCTGGCTTATCACAGGAAGAGGGAGCCGCTCTCCAAGGACAAGAGGGCGTTAATTATTTAATGAGGTAAAGGAGGGATGGCCATGGCACCCAGCATGAGGCACAGAACATAGCACACACACACACACACACACACACACACACACACACACAGACACACAGAGAGAGAGAGAGAGAGAGAGAGAGAGAGAGAGAGAGAGATTCACAGCACTTGCGCAAAGGGACTACTTTCACTAATACTTAAATTATTCAAAACAAACTCCCAGTTATTCCCATCAAATCTCCAAAATCAACTGCCCAGCCCGCTCATAATAAGGGCTCCTCTCTCTTCCTCTGTCTAATAAATGCATGAGGGTGCTTAGTGCAGTGTGTAAAACTAGCTACCTGGTTGGCAGCCAGGGCACCTCAGACCCCTGCGCTGGAACCAGATCCCTGGGGGCACATGTAAAGGAATCCCCCCCCCCTCTACCTCTTGGCCTACTTTCCCAAGAGCCTCTCCTGCAACCCAAGCCACGCTGGAGTGGCCCCTAACGGGTGACCGGCAGTTGGCCGCTTGCTTGTGGGTTACCATAGAGAGGGGGACGATGACATCTCTCCATGCTGGAGTGGCTCTCTGTGTGTACGCGGATCGGAGCGGAGAGTGACAGTGGAGCTGCGCTGTGCCAGAATGGAGAGAGAGAGAGAGAGAGAGAGAGATGAGAGAGAGAGAGAGAGAGAGAGAGAGAGAGCAGGTGTGTCTGAGCAAAGCAGAACTGCATGTCATAAAATGTCATTTGGCTGATAAATGACTGTAATAACGCATACACTCTGAACAAAGCAGAATGGACCTCTCTGTCTCTCTCTTTTGAGCTTGTGAAATTTGTTCTTGTCTTTTCTTGAAAGTGTTTAATATTAAAGTTTAGAGGGAATGTTTGGAGTTTGAAGATGGGGCACTCTCTCTCACACACACACACACACACTCTTTCTCACACACAAACACATACATACAAGTATGTTTCCCAATGCCTACACACAGTGTACCATTTCTGACTCCTTCGTCTGTCACCCTCCACCAGTTAGAGATCCATCATCATGCAAACTAGTGTGGTGCCATGCAGGCATTCTTCATCTCGACCGTCACATTACGTCACGGCGAGCATGACTGATTACAGATTACGCAGACCCAGAGGCTCAGGAAGTCACCACGGGAGAAAAGCCATTCTTATCTGATTTCAGTGGCAGTAGAGTGGAGGCAATCTATGGGCCTGAGAGAGAAACCACGCAACAAGGCTATTAGGGAACATGACTTACCTGTTATTAGCCATAGAACAAACAATGACCAACAGGGACTTACTCACGTCACTTCACATACACCAGGGCTTTCTGCATTCATAACAGGTAACTGAGGAACAGGTGCTTAGTATGCTTGTGGGTCGTGGGCAATAACTCTTGGTCAGTTTTGTCTGACTGAAAGTCCTACAACATTACTTTAAGTGCAGGACCATTAATGCCCACTATGCCTTATTAAAAACCACGAGACACCCCGATAGTTGTAATTAAATCAAGGACATTCTGGATCATCCACTTACAATAGCTATTCCAATCCAGAAGATTTTGTTTTATTCCACAGGGTGTTTAAATATAAATACTTTGCCATTTCTGAATCACATTACTACACTTTCTATGAATAAAACATTAATCTAACTGAATAATTGCAACGCATTGCAAGTACACCGCAGTGCTCCTGAGTAGGGTTGCAAAATTCCGGGAATTTTCAAAGTTGGAAACTTTCCATGGGAATTAACGGGAATATATGGGAATTAACAGGAATAAACGGGAATTAATGGGAATAAACTGGGAATTTTTAATATGGCAAGTTAGTCTATAACAGGGAACTTAAATGTAGTGGACAAAACCCCATCTTGCAGCATAATATTAGTTAAAACAACCTGATTTAATGCAATTTCAGTCAAATTTCTACCCTGCACATATGTCAATCACATGCACACAGCAATCGGCATAGGCTGCTAGACATAAAGAAAATCTATGGTGCGTTCATATGCATGGGGAAAATTTTTTCCAACCAATCAGATTTTGTTGTTGAGTGGTGTAGTGTATCTTGGGCAGTTCAGTGTTGCTAGTTTAGCACACTAGTAAACCATAGGCAGAGAATGGATTCCCGCTAGCATGCTAGCTAGCTTTGTATGCTAAGCTAAGCAAAAATCCGAACATACAAATCATATTGCTTATTACGAAACAAAATGTTAATGTTTGTATATGAAACAGTTTGTATGAATTACCCAAAATTCCATGTTAATTTCCGTAAATTCCCATTAATTCCCATAATTTCCTTTAATTCCATGAAAATTTCCAATTTGGAATATTTCCAAAATTCCCCAGCTTAACTTCCCATGGTAAGTTTCCGGAAATTTACCGGAAATTTTCCGCCCCTTTGCAACCCTACTCCTGAGTCCCCTCCCTCTCTCTCTCTCTCTCTCTCTCTCTGAGAGAGCTTTTTTACAGATCAGCAATGCTAAATGAACTGAACTAAGTGTTCAGTGGCATGAGGATGTCTCATTCTCATTCAAACCCCCCCCAAATTCATTCAGGCCCTTCTGTTGTGTTTTTTAAGCTATTAGCCTAATGCTAATGCTAATCGGATGGCTTTGTTGTGCGGCCTGAGCCGGATCATAAGTAATGAGCTTAGATAGGGCTTGGTTAGGTTATCTAAAGCAGCAGAGAGCTATCAGGCGACTCCAACACATAATTAGCAGCATGGCCTCGGGCACGCTTGCAGAAGAGCTGAGCTGAGCTCCCTGCCGCTACACAGGAAAATAATCACTCGCTGTGATTACCTGGTAAGTATGGTTCACCGAGGCCAAACAATAACATAGACAGTTCTTTCTTTCACAGAAATGTGGGCATGTGGTTTTTTCCAGGTAGTATGGACAGCAGTGACCCAGTGACCCACTTTTCACTGGGGTCGCAACGTTAATGGTCTTTAATGCTTAGTAATGGGCTCTGTACTCGGGCAGCCATCACAAACTACCAACAGGCTAGCATTGAGCTAATGTCTGTGGAAGAGAATATAGCTATAACGGGGCAGAGAAAGCCCTGCTTGTCATCAGTAAATATGACAATATGACAGTCCGTCTCTGGCTAAGAGAATAGGTGCATTGTATTTAAATACACTTTCTGGGGCTGCAGAATTGAAGTCCTACAACACAGTTACAGACTAAGACCTTTAATACCACGTCGACCATATCCTGGAATGACCCAGGTAAGTGCTAGTTCACCCCTTAAAGCATCTCTCTAGGAATTGACTTGCCTTCTTTATTACCTGCACTGCCTCACTGCCATAAATAGTAACGTTACTCCCACAGTACAAAGAATGACACTGCGCTTCAGAGTTGTTTCATAATGCTACTCCCACATCAATGTTTTTTTAATGCGAGCCACCTGTTAAAAATTTAGAGGGGCATTACAGGCAGTGAGCAAAAACAGGCCATGTTCTCAAGTGGAGGTCTGCGCGTAGAGGTTGACAAGGTGGGGAGGTATGACAACATCAAACGTTCTTAGTTTAATGAGCCCACATAAAAAAAAGATTATCTTGATCACAAAATATCCTACCATTACCATAGTGCAGTTTTTGTACTACAACATGACGCTATTCTGTTCAACAATACATTAGTATTACACTTTCTTACTACTAAGTACAATCTGACACACTGTTCTTCACAATAAACTGTAGACTATGTAAATTAAGAAACTATCAGTATTCCATTCTATTTTCGACATTTCATTCTACTCAGCTGGTGAACAGAAGGCCATAATCTTGATGATGTGATAGGCAAATGACACAATACAGTGTTATTACTGCCTCAATGACACAATATGACACTTGACACAATACAGTGTTATTACTGCCTCAATGACACAATATGGCACTTGACACAATACAGTGTTATTACTGCCTCAATGACACAATATGACACTTGACGCAATACAGTGTTATTACTGTCTCGGCTTTATCTCTGTCTATCTGTCCACAGGCCATGAATGCACCAGACATGCACCTTGCTCGTACACACACACACGCTCGTTTGTGTGTGCGTGTGTGTGTGTGTGTGTGTGTGTGAGAGAGAGAGAGAGAGCGACAGACAGACAGAGACAGAGAGAACGAGAGAAAGAGAGCTTAGTGGAGCACTGAGTTCTGCTGCTTCCCTCGGATGACACTTCATTGAGCCCCATAGCTCTACTGGATAAGAACTAAAAGGTCTCATCTCAGCCAGCGATATGTCCATAGAAGGTATCAGGAACTTTTGACGTGTTTATGAATTCTTTAGTAATGGCCATGAGAATAGAGATGAGCTGAGACTCTCTCCTCATGCAGACATGCCGGTGGGTGGAGTCAGCCATACGATTAATACAAGATGTGTCCCAAATTTGTGTGTATTTTTGTGAGAGACATACTGTAGTACCTGTACATACAGACAGAGTGCACATGTGTGTGTGTGTGTGTGTTGCGGTGTAAGTGTGTGTGTGCCTATGGAGTACAGTGCAGCATCAAGAATTCTCATGCCCTCCACAGATGACCTTTTCATGACCCTCAGAGTCGTGCTCTGCTGCCAAGATGTCCAAGATGTAAACAAAGATGTCTCATCGCTTGACATTCACTTCTTTCAAAAACACCCAAGGTGGACTCTCTCATTTCAAATACAACACTCATTATGGAAACAGCTAGAGAAATGTGAAATATGCTTCAGAATCTCCTGGTTTATTTTCACTCGTACTTCACTAATACGATTAAAAAAAAACAACAAAAAAAAACAGCCTTCATGTCTCCCTTGTGGGAAATCAAAAATATTTCAGGAGATGCTTCTTTTGAATAACAACAACGAGGCCTTGCAGAAAAGGAGAAATATAGAGAGAGGTGGAGGAGAGGAGTAGCGGGTTGAAGGCTATTTGAGGAATGAATGAATGAATGAATGAATGAATGGATGAATGAATGAATGAATGAATGAATGGAACCCTAATGAGGAGGCCTTGGCAGCTCCTGCAGCAGTTGTGTTCTGCAGATGAGCACATCGCTTTATGCTAAAAAAAACACTAATTACTTTAATTGGACCTCATTTTCATTTGAATAAAAGCCCCAAGCTGTTAGCATTATTGAGTGAGTGTGTGTCGGTGTGTGTATCTGTGCATTTGTGTGTGTATGTGTGTGTGTGTGTGTGTGTCTATGTGTGTGCCGTGCATGAGAATGTGTGTGTATGTGTGTGTGTGTGTATATGTGAGAGAGAGAGACAGAGAGTGTGTGTCAGTGTCTATGTATGTGCCCGTGCATGATAATGTGTGTGTGTGTGTGTGTGTGTGTGTGTGTGTGTGTGCGTGTGTGAAAGACCGGAGAGTGTGTGTGTCTGTACACATACACTTTGTGTGTATGCTTTTTACTCAAAGTGTTAAGCACACAGGGGAAGCCTGCAGCCCTCCTCGTTTGGAAGGGGAGTTGTGGGAGCTCTCAGAAGGTTGGAATTCTGGGAAACTTGAGTACATCAGCTCCCCCAGGACAAAACGAAACAAACAGCTACAACCCCTCAGACAGCACTGCTCCCTCATTCAGATTTTATTCCCCCTTTTCCGCTTATTTATCTGCAAAGCATGTCTGTCGGTGCATGTGAACGAATGCACAACGGCACCAGAGCAAGGCTGGCTGAGTGCGTGCAGCTCGGCCAAACAGGACAGGACCGAGATGAGTCTGAGCCTGAGTGTTTCAGTGTGCTAGTCAGGGGAAGTCGGTGTTTGGTCAGCAGTCACTGTCGATCTGTCTGTACCCGCATCTGCCCGCCCGTACAACGGGCTGCCTGCCTGACCGCTCGCCTGACTGCCTAGCTGTTTCTATGTGCCAACATGTCCTCGTCCGGTTTCCTCCTGTTCCCCTGTCTCTATCTGTCAGTCTGGCTGAGACTCCGTCAGCATGGCCACGTCTCCCTAAATCAAACACACGCATGACAAAGCAGCCGGCAGACTCGGGATGAAAGTGTCAGATGGAGAGAGAGATATAGTGGCAGAGAGGGAGCGTAACAGCATGGAGGGACAGAGAGAAAGAGAGAGAGAGAGAGGGAGAGAGAGGGAGAGAGGGAGGAAGATGGGAAAAAGAGAGAGCAAAAGTGTGTGTTTCTGCGCATGCACACATACGTGTGTGTATGTGTGTGTGTGTGTGTGTGTGTGTGTGTGTATGTGTGTGTCTACAGAAAAAAGAAAGATGAACAGACAGATAAGGTTGTGCTGTGCCCTAATACAGCTTCCAATCTGTGTGTGTGTACGTGTGCATGTGTATGTGTGTGTGTGTGTTTGAGAGAGAGAGGGAGAGAGAAAGAGTGTGTGTGTGTGTGTGTGTAAGTGTGTGATTGTGTGCTATCTCACACATCTCAGCTGCATAGCTCATCAGCACAATCAGCTCTCAAAGCCTGTTTGTAGAGAGCACGCCAACATCTAGGGACAGAAAGAAAATGAGAGACAGAGACAGAAGGAGAGAGAGAGAAAGAGTGGGTGTGAGTATGTAAGAAAGAAAGAGTGAGAGTGAATGAAAGAGTGAAACAGAGAGAGAGAAAGAGAGAAGGAGCTTATAATTCCCAGCTGTTTCCATAGAGACCTTCAAGGTCAAAGGGTGCGGGGGTCACGGCCACCACACCTCCCTCTGACGCACAGGAAATGCCGAGTCGGGCCTAATCCTTGATCACGGAGAGAATGAAGGATGGGCAGTGAAAGAGAGAGAGAGAGAAAGAGAGATGTAAGGAGCATTTAAAGTGATAACATGATGAGGAGAAACCTCTCTGGAGGTTCTGTGTAAGCCAGGTTTTCCAGAAGTAGCTAACAAATTATGTCAACAAGACGGCATATTTGGAAAATGTGAGCAGCTTTAGGTGCTGATACTGTGTTCATAAAACGTTTCTTTGCCTTTGTTATCTTTGTGGTGTAGATTATTTATTAATTATTAAAAAGACCCACAAA